>NC_068363.1:89878502-90096993 GCF_020536995.1 Dreissena polymorpha
GCAAACTTTTATCAGCGCTTTTTTAAATTCCCTCCAATCCTGAACATGCATAAAAATAGATAAAGAAATGCATCCATTGAAGCGAACTTTATAAATAGTAAAAAATAAGTATTGGTTTAAAGTCCATTTGAAATATGCGTAAACGTGTGCATGTGTCTTGTCTGTTACTAAACATAACATCATAAATCAAAATGTACATTAATCATATATCGATAATGTAACATCAATTGATTTTTGACAATATAGGCGTATGCGTTCATATACTTCGACCAAATACTGGTTTAGGGGAAACCAAATTAAATACATCAATTCAATAAGCAGACTCTCAAACTTTGATCACGTTGCTAAAACACGTGCTTACTCTAAAATATTATCGGTAAACATTTTGTTAAGGATAATGTTTTCCTCAAGCAAGTCCGTATGAATAAAACCAAATCTAACATTGTACACTAGGTAAAACTGCAACTTAATTCTGAAAACACTGCAAAATATATACAAAATATTATCCGTCTGAGTATGACTTATCAGATCTAATTATTAACTAGATTCTTGGCGATGCTGTCTTCCCGAGATCCATGATTACAAATAGGATTGTAATAGAAAGCATTTATTAAAAAAAAATGCTTGCAAATTAATTTTAGTTTGCATTAGACGAAACATTAAAATAAACAAACAGCTTTGTAATCGGATTTTAATTGACATATCTTCAAATGTTGAAATGCTATATGATTTGTAGTCGGTGTTGTTGCAACAAATAGTGGTTATATATATATGTTTATGTATAATCAACCCTGCATTATTGAGATGTTAAACAATGAAAGCTTTTAGAGTATTCTGCTTAATGCTGATTAAAGGGCATATCCAAAGTACAGGCTCCGTTTTGCACAAATACGTGTATGCTGTGCTGAAATCCATCATGGTACATACTTATACATTCACGAAAACAGTTAAAAGATAAATACAGGATATAAACACATTTTGAATTTTGTTAACATAATCAGAAATTACATGTACTTTAAACATTATATTTCTTTCCTAAATAAACGCTGGAGCAACTAGAGTTTTAACCTTTTGTAATAACGCATATTGCGAAATTGATATAGGCATGCTGACATAAAAATAACAGCAGTTGGATTTTTAATTTTTGCATCTTTTAATATGGTGATGTGCTATGTAAGGTGTGAACGTTTTTGTTGCAAAACTCATTGTTTGTAGATTTATTTCTTTTTATAAAAAAACACATAAATTATCCGACGACAAAACATACAAGTTTCAGGTACTTCGACTTAATGCTTATTAAAGGGCTAACCCATAGTAAGGCCTCCTTTACGTTGGACGGTACTTGTATGCTATGCTTATACCCAGCATGGCACGTCAGTATACATTCACAAAAACGGTAATAAAATATATAAAATATATCAAAACTGTTGATTTTGTTGTTAACGTCCATGATCAGAAATAACATGTACTTTAACATATAACATTTGTATCCTTTATAAAGGCTGAGAAACTAGAGTTGTACTCTTATATAAAGATCACATATTTAAAAAAAAAGTTAAATGCATGCTGAACAAAAATCATGGTCCTGAAGGGATTACAGGGTATACACGACCAAACAAAAGTTATAAAATCCCATGAACAGGTTTGAACGACGACAAAAATAAAAGCTTTCATGTACTTCGACTTAATGCTGATTTAAGGCCATACCCATAGTTCAGGCTCCTTTTCGTTGGAGAAATACTTGTATGCTATGCTGAACACCATCATGGTACATAATTAAACACGCACGAAAACGGTAATAAATATTATTAAAGATATCACAACTTTTGGAATTTATGTTAACGTACATTATCAGAAAGTACATGTACATTAAATCATAGCATGTCTATCCGAAATAAACGCTGGAGCATCTAGAGATTCACTCTTATATAACGAAAGCATATTGAGAAAACGCTATAGGCATGCTGAACAAAAACATGGTCCTGAATGGATTACAGGGTATACCCGTGTAAACATTAAGTATGCAGCCCCAGAATAAGTTTTATTAGTTATTGATGGGAATGCTGTGCTGCTGGAGCAGCGGAAGTTTTACATAGTATACTTCACAAAACACTTTGTTTAAAATTACCACTAATGCTGGATATACACAGACATAGACAAATTCGTGCGTACAATTACATGCAAGCATAATCATTAAACTATTATGGTAAAATGTATATACTCCTACAGGTGTTTTATTGCCTACCATGTACATGTATGCATATTCAGGCGTACCCGTTATGCATATTACATAATAGTAGGGCGATATCAGAATAAGTATTCCGTTCAAATGAGAGACACAATGATATAAGGAAATTATTTATCGAGATCATGTAAGAAGTGAATGAAGACAATTTAAAATATGCGTGAATATGTTAACGTTTGTTTTCTGTTGTGTTTTTTTTTTCAATAAAATCATACATTCTACATTTATAAATATCGTTCAATGTCATATCCAGCTATAATTTGACATCATAAAGAGAATGCGTAAATATTCTTCGACATAATACTGTTTAAGTAGAAAACCTAATAAATGCGTTATAGAAATTAGCAGAAGCTAATATTGTGATAACATTGTTTCTACGAGCCCTTAATGTATAAAATGACAACACAACACTTTGTTTTTATATGTGTTTTTCTCCAGTCAGTATGAATTTATAAAACCAAACATAGATTTCACACTGTGATAAAAATGTGGGAAAGTATATAAAAGTACTTATTAATAAAACTATCTGTCTAAGAATGAATAATCAGATGTAATTATGAACTAGATTGTTTACAATGCTATTTTCCTGACATCTGTGTTTACACCTGTGATAATAGAGATAAAAAATGTTTAAAAAATAAATAAATTTGTATGCATAGTTATTTCAGTAATAATATGACGAAACATAAAAAATAATAAACTATTTCATCTAAGCAATTGGATTTTTAATCTAACATCTAGTTTAATGATGATGTTCTATTTCAGGTTGAATGTTTTTGTTTCTAAATGCATTGCTATAGACTTATTTATTTATATAAATTGAACTTAAATCATCCGACGACAAAAATTAAAGCTTTCTTGTACTTCGACTTAATGTTGTGTAAATGGCATACCCATAGTACAGACGCTTTTTTCGTTGGACAAATGATTGTATGCTTTGCTGAAATCCATCATGGTTCTTAATTATAAATTCACGAACACTGAAATTAAATATATTAAAGGGATATTTTCACGGTTTGGTAAATTGACAAAATTGAAAAAAAAGTTGTTTCAGATGCGCAAATGTTCGGTTTAGTTATGATATTTGTGAGGAAACAGTATTACTGAACATTTGCCACGGTCCAATATAGCCATTATATGCGTCTTTTAACGATTTAAAACCTAAAAATTATAAAGCGTTGCAACGCGAAACGATTGAATAATTTGGAGAGGTCTCTTGTTGTCGTTTAAATTTGTAAAACTACGAAGATTGCTTATATAAGGTATAAAATACGCATATTATGTATTATTGGCAGGATAGCTCAGTTGGCTAATGCATTTTACTGAAGGATTCCGGGGGTCACTGGTTCGAGCCCTGCTGTGGGCTACTTTTGTTTCCTTTTTAAAATTGTATTTTTGATTTTTTTACTGGAGCTTTTAAAATTTAATGTTTACATTTATCAATATAAAGCATTTAATGACAAACTTCAAAACATGCCAAAATCTGTGAAAAGGCCCCTTTTAATATATAAAACTTAGGGAATTGTGTTAACGTTCATGATCAAATAGATTACTAGCACTTTTAAAACATGACATTTCTATCATAAATTAATGCTGGGGCAACTAGAGTTTACTCTTATATAATGAATGCATATTTAGAAACGGTATATGCATGCTGATCATAAAACATGGTCCTGAATGGATTACATGGTATAAACGAGTAGACATATTATGCAACCGCAGAATATGTTTGAAAAAGCGCTTTGCTTAAAATTCCCCCTAATGCTGGAATACTCACACATACAAAGAATCCGTTGTTCATGCCCGCGAAATAATAAGCTATTATAAGTAAAAATATATATATTCCTACATGTATTTTTATTTGACCTACCCTATACGTGTTAAGGCGTACATTGTATGCATATTACATAGTAAGTAGGGCGATTATTTTGTACAAATGAGAGTAACAATGCTAAGCAGGTTACTATTTATCGAGAAATAAGTAGTGAATCAAGTCAATTGACAATATGCGTGAATATGGTTTACGTTGTTTCTGTATTTTCATTTTTAAAAAAACAATCATACAATTTAAATTTATTATTGTCGTTACATTTTATATAGAAGATATTTAATCTGAAATCATAAAGAGAATGTGTTCATATACTTCGACATATACTGTTTGCGTAGAAGCAACATACATTCTTACATAAAATAATCGGAAGCTAAAATATTGCTGCAAAAAGCCCTTAATATAATAAATGAAAGCACAAACTTTGTAATCCTTTTTTTTTTCTTCCAGCAATGTCACACGTGTGGAAAATGCAACCTATTGCTGAAAATGTATATACAAATACATAATAAAAATATCTTCTAAGAATGAATAAGCAGATCTGCTAATGTACTTAAAACGACAACATTTCTATCTAAATAAACGCTGGAGCAAGGTTTTTTCTCTCTCTTATATAAAAAAACGCATATTTTAGAAAACGATATAAGGCATACTGAACATAAAACATGAATGGATTACAGGGTATACACGTGTAAACGTAATTATGAAGCCCAGAATATGTTTCTAAAAAGCGCTTGTTTAAAAATCAACATGATGATGGAAAATACCACACACATAGAAGAATCCGTTTGTGAATGCAAGCGAATATAAATTATAATGGGAAATGTATATATTCCTACAACGGTTCTATTTGACTGCAATATATCGTGTATTCCGGAGTAACATTCTATGCATATTACATAAGAATAAGGCCGATATCATAATCAGTATTTCGATACAATGAGGAGTTACAATGCACATAAGGTTAATATTATAGAGAACACCTCAGCAGTGAATCAGTCAATTTACAAACATGTGTGAATATGCCACGTTTTCTTCTGTTTGTTTTTTATATAAAAAAATCATCATTTCATCTACATGTATTATATATCGCTAAATCTTATATGAAGATATTTATTCTGACACCATCAAGAGAGTACGTACAGATATTTCAACATAATACTGTTTTAGTAGAAAACAAAATAATGCATAAAAGAAATTATCAGAAGCTGAAACTTTGATCACGCTCCTGCAACAAGCCTTTATTATACAAAAAGACATAACACAACTTTTTATTTATACTTTCTTTTCTTCCAGCAAGTCCGAATGAATAAACCAAACATGAAAATATATATAAAATACATTAATAAATACTGCTAAGTATAAAGAACAGATACAATTATGCACTATATTGTTTGCAACGCTACTTTTCCAACATATGTTTTTAAAAATGTGATTATAATAGAAAGCATTTGTTTAAGAATAGGATTTATTTTTATGCTTAGTTATTACAGTATGTATATGACAAAACATACATATTAATAAAATATTTCATCTAAGCAGTTGGATTTGTATTTTGAATTATTTTTAAGGTACTTCGACAAAACGCTGATGTTTAGGGCTAAACCAATAGTACAGCCTCCATTTCGTTGGACAATTACGTGTATGCTATGCTGACAATATCATGGTACATAAGTATACATTAACGAAAACGGTAATAAAATAAATATAACATATCACATCTTTAGGAATTGTGTTAACGTACATGATCAGAAATTACATGTACTAATTTCTATCATAAATAAACGCTGGAGCACCAGAGTTTTACTCTGATATAATGAACGCATATTTAGAAAACGATATAGCCATGCTGAACATAAAACATGGTCCTGAATGGATTGCATGGTAAACACGTATAAACTGGAAATACACACGCATGGAAATAATCAGTTTGTCCATGCAAGCAAAATAATTAAAATATTATGCTAAAATGAAAATATTTTCCTACATACGTTTTTTGTTTGCTTAGCATGTATGCATATCCAAGCGTACACTGTATGCACATTACTTACCAATAAGGCGATATCAAAATCAGTATTTCGCGCAATGAGAGTTCCAATGCTCAGCTATAAGGTTAATATTTATCCAGAACACAGAAGTGGTGAGTCATGTCTATTTTAAATATAGGTCAATATGTTTAACCATTTTTTGTTTGTGTTTTTATAAAAAATACATAATAAAATCTACATTCTTTATATATCGTTATATTTTATATGAAGATATTTAGTTTGACATATTACGATAATGCGTGTATATACTTCGACATTATACTGTTTCAGATAAAAATATATCAATAAAAGAAATTATCAGAAGCTAAACCCATGATCACGTTGCTGCAACAAGCCCTAAATGCCAACACAATTTTTTATTGATACTTTTTTTTTCGTCCGAATGAATAAAACCAAACATAGCTTTGCACGGTGTGAGTAATGCAACCTAATGCTGAAAATTTATATAAAATACATAAAATTAAAGCGATCCGTCTAAGTATAAAGAATCAGATAATATTATAAACTAGGTTGTTGGCAATTCTACTTTCCCAACATCTGTGTGTACACATGTTATGATATGAGAAAATATTTGTTAAAGATAAGAATGTATTGTTATGCAAAGTAATTTCAGTATTCATATGCCTCAACATAAACATTGATTAACTATTTCATGTGTTTAAATGGTGATGTACTATTTAAAGAATGTACTTTTTGTTGCCTAAATCATTGCTAAAGACATATACATTCACAAAACGGTAATGAAATATAATAGTATGAAAGATATCACAACTGTTGAATTTTGCTAACGTCCATGATCAGAAATTACATGTGCGGTAAAACATAACATTGCTATCATAAATTACAGCTGGAGAACCTAGAGTTTACTCTTATATAATGAACGCATATTTAAACAACGTTAAAGGCATGCTGAACATAAAGCATGGTCCTGAATGGATAACAGAGTATACGCTAGCAAACAATAAACAATAATGGTAAAATGTATATATTCTTACATGCGTTGTTATGTCAATACCATATATGTTTATTCAGGCATACACTGTATGCAAATTACATAAGAATACGGCGATGTCAGGATCAGATTCTCGTACAAACGAGAGTTACACTGTTATGAGGTTAATATTTTTCGAAAACACATTAGACGCGTTTCAAGTCAATTTACAATATGCGTGAATATGTTGATGATTTTCTGTTTTTATACAACATACATCATAACATCTACATTATTATATATCGTTAATTGTTATATCGAGATATATAGTTTTACACCAATACGAGAATGCGTTCATATTCTTTGACATAATGCTGTTTTAGTAGAAAACCAATTAAATGCATCATAGAAATAAGCAGCAGCTGGAACGTAGATCAAATTGCTGCGACAAGCGCTTAATATAATAAAATTCCAACACAAAACTTTGTATCGATAGTTTTTTCTTCCTGCAAGTTTGACTGAATTTAACCAAACATAGCATTGCACAATGTGGAAAAGGTAACCTAATTCTGGAAATATATATAAAAATACATAAAATAAAGCTATCTCTCCAAGAATGAATAATCAGATCAAATAATGACATAAATTGTTTACAATGCTATTTTCCCAACATCGGTGTTTCACATGTGATTATAAGAGAAAGCATTTGTTTAAGAAAAGGATTTATTTTTATGCAAAGTTATTTCAATATTAATATATGGAAATATAAACATTATGAACTGGTTCAACTAAGCCATTGGATTTTAAATTTGCATCTGTTTAAATGGTAATGTGATATTGAAGGTGTGATCATATGATTTGCCGAATTATTTTTATAGAATAATTTATTTATATTAATTAAACTTAAATTATCCGACGACAAATATTCAGGTATTCAATATTTCAGGTACTTCGACTTAATGCTGATTTAAGGGCATACCCATAGTACAGGCTCCGTTTCGTTCGACAAATACTGTTATGCTATGATGAAATCTAGCATGGTACATTATTTAACGTTCACGAAAATGGTTATACATATATTAAACAAAATTCACAACTTTTAGAATTTTGCTAACGTACATGATACGAAATTACATGTACTTTAAAACATAACATGACAATCATAAATAAACGCTTGAGCAACTAGAGATTGGTAGTTTAAATGTGTCATATCGCATACTGGACCTTACATTTGGTCCAGACTGTATTATAGGGTATAAACGTGTAAACAAATATTATGCCTCCCTAGAAATATTTTCAGAACACCAATCCCTACTTCATTGTAACTAGTCCGTGTGAGGGAAGTGATACATTGCCTGACCAGAAAGCTGAAATGCAAAACATTACAATTACACGACAAAACTGCAGTAAACTGCAGCAAGCGCTTTGTTTAATTTTTTTCCAAATGTTTTAAATGCATAAACATAGAAAGAAGCAGTGCGTCCATACAAGCGAAATTATTAAACTTGTAAGGCAGTATATATTTTTCAACATGCGTTTGTATAACCTTGTCGGTTATTCAATTCTTATTGCATAAGAATAAGGCGATATCAGAACCAATATTTTGTACAAATAGAAAATACAAATAAGAAATGTTTGGTTGTAAAGTTATTTAAACATGCATAAGACAAAACAAAAAAAACTATTTCGACTTTACAGTTGGATTTTAAATTTACATCTGTTTAAATTGTTTAGTGCTATTTTACTTCTGTTCGGTCCTTTTCCCACAATCGTTCTTATATTATTTTATTTTTTGATGCGAATTGACCTTGCCTTATTCGGACGACAAAAATGAAAGCTTTCAGATTCTACGATTTAATTATGCTTTAAGGCCATACTCACAGCACAGGCTTCTTTTGTTGGACAAATACTTTTACATTAACGGTAACAAATCATAAACATTTAGAAAATTATTGACACACATGTTCAGAAATTATTTAAAAACATTTAATGTATATCCTTATTTACAAGAATAAATATCATGAATGTAAATGTTTAAATGACTTTAGTGATATTAACGAAAGAAATCTTAATATGTGTTGTATCAGTATGACGCTTTATTAGCATTAACACGGTGCCTATACCACGTGACTTTTTCGGATCTGTGTTGGGAGAATAAAGCGCGACCCAGTTAACATTTTTAAGGATCTCTTTTTAAATATTTTACCATTTTTAATGGGATAAAGTGGAGAGCCCGCTATTTCTTGAGAGTTTTCTATAGGTTTTATGATCTTTTTAAACAAATAAGTATTTTTTCAGTAAAGTGCAACCGCGCGTTTGAACGGCTAGACAAATGTCGGATCAGTGTGGGGACTTCATATTGCGGTTGCACTTTACTGAAAAATACTTATTTGTTTTAAAAGATCATGATACCTTTAGAAAACTCTCACGAATGAGCTGGCTCTCCACTGTAATAGACCAATTTCCTGAACAGAAAGCTGCGATGTAAACATTACAAAATACAAGACAAAATTGGAGCAAAACTTTTATCAGCGCTTTATTTAAAATTCCCTCCCAATACTGAACATGAATACAAATAGATAAAAGAAATGCATCCATTGAAGCGATATTATTAAAGTAGTAAAAAAATAAGTATTGTTTTAAGTCCATTTGAAATATGCGTAAACGTGTGCATGTGTGTCGTCTCTCACTAAACATAACATCATAAATCAAAATGTACATTTATCATATATCGATAATGTAACATCAATTGATTTTGACAAAATACAAATTAAATACATCAATTCAATTAGCAGACTCTAACACTTCGATCACGTTGCTGAAACACGTGCTTACTCTAAAATATTGTCGGTAAAAAAATTGTGTAAGGATATTGTTTTCCTCAAGCAAGTCCGTATGAACAAACCAAAACTAACATTGTACACTAGGTAAAACTGCAACTTAATTCTGAAAACTCTGCAAAATATATACAAAAAGTTATCCGTCTGAGTATGACTTATCAGATCTAATTATTAACTAGATTCTTGGCGATGCTGTCTTCCCGACATCTGTGATTACAAATATGATTGTAAAAGAAAGCATTTGTTGAAAAAATAATGCTTGCAAATTAATTTTAGTTTGCATTAGACGAAACATTAAATAAACAAACAGCTTTGTAATCGGATTTTAATTTGACATATCTTCAAATGTTGAAGTGCTTTATGTTTTGTATTCGGTGTTGTTGCCACAAATAGTTGTTATATATATGTTTATGTATAAATCAAACCTGAATAATTGAGATGTTTAACAATGAAAGCTTTTATATTATTCTGCTTAATGCTGATTTAAGGGCATATCCATAGTACAGGCTCCTTTTTGCAAAAATACGTGTATGCTGTGCTGACATCCATCATGGTACATAATTATACATTCATGAAAACAGTTAAAAGATAAATAAAGGATATAACAACATTTTGGATTTTGTTAACATACATAATCAGAAATTACGTGTACTTTAAAACATTGTATTTATTTCCTAAATAAACGCTGGAGCAATTAGAGTTTTACCCTTTTTTAATTAACGCATATTGCGAAAACGATATAGGCATGCTGAACATAAAAATAACAGCAGTTGGATTTTTAATTTTGCATCTTTTTATATGGAAATGTGCTATATAAGGTGTAAACGTTTTTGTAGCCAAAATCATTGTTTTAGATTATTTTTTTTATAAAATGAACATAAATTATCCGACGAGAAACAAAAAAGTTTTCGGGTACTTCGACTTAATGCTGATTAAAGGGCTAACCCATAGTAAGGCCTCCTTTACGTTTGACTGTACTTGTATGTTATGCTTAAACCCAGCATGGTACGTAAATATACATTCACAAAAACGGTAATAAAATTTATAAAAGTTATCAAATCTGTTGATTTTTGTTATCGTACATGATCAGAAATAACATGTACTTTAAAATATAACATTTGTATCCTTTATACAGGCTGGAGAAACTAGAGTTTTACTCTTATATAATGATGGCATATTTAAAAAACGTTAAATGCATGCTGACCATAAAACATGGTCCTGAAGGGATTACAAGGTATACACGACCAAACAAAAGTTATAAAACCCCACGAAGATGTTTTGAAAGACGACAAAAATAAAAGCTTTCATGTACTTCGATTTAATGCTGATTAAAGGCCATACCCATAGTACAGGCTCCTTTTCGTTGGAGAAACTATGCTATGCTGAACACCATCATGGTACATAATTAAACATGCACGAATACGGTAATAAATATTATTAAAGATATCACAACTTTTGAATTAATGTTAACGTATATTATCAAAAATTACATGTACATTAAATCATAACATGTCTATCCTAAATAAACGCTGAAGCAACTAGACTTTTACTCTTATATAATGAAAGCATGTTGAGAAAACGCTATAGGCATGCTGAACAAAAAACATGGTCCTGAATGGATTACAGGATGAACATGTGTAAACATAAAGTATGCAACCCCAGAATATGTTTTAAATGTTATTGATGGGAATGCTGTGCTGCTGGAGCAGCGGAAGTTTTACATTAGTATACTTCACAAAACACTTTGTTTAAAAATCCCACTAATGCTGGATAAACACAGACATTAAACTATTTCGGTAAAATGTATATATTCCTTCAAGTTTATTTACTTGCCTTCCATGTACATGTATGTATATTCAGGCGTAACTATTATGCATATCACATAAGAGTAGATCGATTACAGAATCAGTATTTTGTTTAAATGAGAAGAGTTACAATGCTATGATGAAATTATTTATGGAGAACATGTAAGTAGTGAATGAAGACAATTTACAATATGCGTGAATATGATGTTAGTTTTCTGTTGGGTGTTTGATAAAATCATAAAATCTACATTAATATATATCGTTAATTGTCATGTCCAGCTATTATAATTTGACTCCATAAAGAGAATGCGTTCATATTCTTCGACATAATACTGTTTCAGAAGAAAACCAAATAAATGCGTCAGAAATTAGCGGAAGCTAAAATTGTGATCACATTGCTGCTACAAGGCCTTAATATACTAAAATGACAACACAAATGTTTGTTTTCATATGTTGTTTTTCTTCAAGTCAGTATGAATTTATAAAACCAAACATAACATTGCACACTGTATAAAATGCAACTTAATGCTGGGAAAGTATATAAAAGTACATAATAATAAAACTAGATGTCTGAGAATGAATAATCAGATGTGATTATAAAAAAAACTTTGTTTAAGAAACAGATTAATTTTATGCAAATTTATTTCAGTATTAATATGACGAAACATAAAAAATAATAAACTATTTCATCTTAGCAGTTGGATTTGTTATTTAACATCTAGTTAAATGGTGATGTTCTATTTCAGGTTGAATGTTTTTATTTCTAAATGCGTTGTTATAGACTAATTTATTTATAAAAATTGAACTTAAATCATCCGACGACAAAAACAAAAGCTTTCACGTACTTCGATTTAATGCTGTGTTAAGGGCATCCCCATAGTACAGACTCTTTTTCGTTGGACAAACGATGCTGTATGCTATGTTGAAATCCATCATGATGCATAATTATACATTCACGAAAACTGAAATAAAATATGTAAAAGATGTAACAACTATTGGAATTGTGTTTACGTTTATGATCACATAGATTACATGTACTTTAAAATATGATTTTTCTATCCTAAATAAATGCTGGAGCAACTAGAGTTTTACTATAGGGATAATACACGTTTTCGAGGGCATGATCGTCTGCGGGCGCTCGAAAAATCCGTTACTGCCCGAGTGCGCTGCACGAGGGCAGGAACGGATTTTGAGAGCGCCCGCAGGCACGAGGGCAGGAACGGATTTTGAGAGCGCCGGCAGATGATCATGTCCGAGAAAATGGGTATTTTCGCTATTATTGCATAAACAAATCACACATACCAAAATAATTTTAAATAACATTGAAAACAATATTTTGTTCATACGACATCGACAAAATAATTCGATTATTTAAATACAGTTCAAGGTTGTGTTTTAGATATGCCTCACTCGGTCATCATACGAAATGACGAGGCTTTACCTTCGGTGGGCAGTTTTCGATTAAAAATGTGTTTAAACAGTGGATTAATGCAAAGTTGAAATGCAGCAGCGTAAAGTAAGAAATGAGGAATTATTTTGGAATTTACAGCAGGAACGTTGAAGGTACATAAACACTTACATTTACAGCATAGTCTTTTGAAAGTGTTGAGTAAATAACCTTAACTTCAATGACGTTGCCAATACAATAAAGCTGTTGTCAAGAGAGTGCAGGTGATATAGTAACTTGAAAAGTGGATTGAAATAGTCATTATCCCTGCATGCATGTGGAAACTGATGCTTATTCAGTTCCCCATTTATGCTTGGAAAGTCGTCGAAGGCTGGAGAAGGGAAGTAACTGCGCGTAGACCAGATTATGGATATGTAAAACACATAACAGCGCTTGAACGGCACGTGAATCGCATTGTTAATACATGATTTCTCCCGTTAAAGCCCTCTTTTTGCCAAGTTTCTGCATCCCGCCAGAGGGCATTATAGATAGAGTTTATGCAATAATATTATATAATGAATGCATATTTAGAAAACGGTATATGCATTCTGATCATAAAACATGGTCATGAACAGATTACAGGGTATAAACGAACAGAAAAATTATGCAACCACAGAATATGTTCTAAAAAGCGCTTTGTTTAAAATTCCCCCTAATGCTGGAAATACTCACACATAGAAAGTATCCGTTTGTTCATGCAAGCAAAATAATGAACTATTATAATAAAATGTATATATTCCTACATGCATTTTTATTTGACTACCATATATGTGTTCAGGCGTACATTGTATGCATATTACATAAGAACAGGGCGATATATTTCGTACAAATGAGAGGAACAATGCTAAGAGGTTACTATTTATTGAAAAATAAGTAGTGAATCAAGTCAATTTACACTTTGCGTGAATATGTTTTACGTTTGTTCTATTTTTATATAAAAAATCATCATAAAATCTACATTTATTATATGTCGTTACATTTTATATGACGATATTTAATCTGACACCATAACGAGAATGCGTTCATATACTTCGACATAATACTGTTTGCGTAGAAAACAAAACACATTCTTACGGGAAATAATCAGAAGCTAAAACGTGTTTCATATTGCTGCAAAAAGCCCGTAATATAATGAAATGAAAGCACAAAACTTTGTATTTATACGTTGCTTTTTTTCTTCCAGCAATTGCACACTGTGGAAAATGCAACCTAATGCTGGAAATGTATATAAAAATACATAATAATAAAATATCTTTCTAAGAATGAATAAGCAGATCTAAAAATGAACAAGATTGTTGACAATGCTTTTTTCGGACATACGTGTTTACACATGTGATTATAAGAGAAAACATGTGTTAACGAAACTGATTTATTTTTATGCAAAGTTATTTCAGTATTAAAATGACTCAACATAAACATTAATAAACTACTTCAACTAAGCAGTTGGGATTAAATTTAACATCAGTTTAAATGGTGAAGTGCCTTTTTAAGGTGTGAACATTTTTGTTGCCAAGATCAATTTTATAGACTATTTACTTTATATAAATTGATTGTCAATTAACCGACGACAAACATGAAAGCTGTCAGGTACCTCAACTCAATACTGTGTTAAGGGTATACCTGACGTACAGGCTTCTTTACGCTGGACAAATACTTGTATTATTTGCTCAAATCCACCAAGATACATAATTTAGAAAACGGTAACAAAACACAAAACTTCAGGGTACAAAGTATGCCAAAACAAACTTGGGTACGAAAAAACATTTGGGTACAAAAAATACAGGGTATACACATGTAAACAAATATGCTTCCCTAGAAAGATTTTCAAAACAACAACCCGTCCACAGGGGCGGATCCGGGATTTCTGGTTTGGGGTGGGGGCGGGATATTCAAAGTTTTGCTGGTGGTCCAGGGGGGCCGCTAGAACCTCTGGTGGGTGCAGGGCATAGTCCTGATAGGGGTCCAGGGGGGCGAAGCCCCAACCCCCCCCCCCCCCCCCCCCTAAGCTCCACGATTTTAGTGATTTTGAAGGCTTTGACAACCACTTCTCGACCATGTCACGCCTTATATACTTTCATCAAAGTACCTTCTTTTAATGCCAAAAAGTGCATAGTTTATCGTTTTGGGGGTCCAGGGGGGCAAAGCTCCCCGGAAGCGCCACGATTATAGTGATGTTGAATGCTTTGACATGTTTAAATAGGTGATTAAGATCTAGTTAAGTGTTAAACATCAAATGAATTGACTTTACTTTGGCGATTTTAGGGGATCCGCCTATGGTCCTACATTGCATAGCATCACAAAATATCAGATAAAACTGCGGTCAGTGCTGTGTTTAAAATTCCCTTCAAATGCCTACAAATGCATAGAAATAGAAAGATGCAAGCGAAATTATAAAACTTGTATGGCAAAATATATGTATATTGCAACATGCTTGTTTATAGCCGTATATGAATATTCAGGCGTACAATTTTTGACAATTGCATACCAATTATGCGATATCAGAACAAATATTTTGTACAAATGAGAATATTGTATGTATCGAACCCGTATTATGTATAATAGTTAATACACAATATGTGTGAGTGCACTGTTATGTTTGTTTGTCTGTTTTTTCTTCTTCTTAAAGTATAATCATAAAGTATACATTTATTAAATATCGTTAAATCTTATATCGAGAGGTCTTATTTTTACGACAGTAAGAGAATGCGTTGTCATATACTTCGATACAATACTGGCGTAAGTGAAAACCAAATAAATGCATCAAATAAATTAGCAGACGCGTTTTTTTGTGTTTTTTTTTGTTCAAACGAAAAGAAAAATTGATACTTGTTATTTCGTTCATTGCATCGTGCCTCAGAAAACTATAACTCTGATGCTGTGGTTTCTTCTAACCATTGATTAATATAGCCGTTATTAAATTATTTATATGCTCTCTTTTATTGCCTTTCAATTTGTATTACAAAAGAATATTCACACTTATGTGTGTTTTATATCGCTGGGCTAAGTGTGAGGTTCGGGATCTCTCAAATAGTTTTAAATTCGCAATGCTATGTATTTAATGAACGTTCATAGCAGATGACCACACTTTTATTCAATGTCGTTTTTTACGTTGTTTCGTTTTGTTTTTGTTTTAACCATTAGCTGGCCATCATTATAGAGACGCTAATCAAAATCCACCAAAGAACTTATTCAGTTATCAAAATTAGAATTTATATAATATTTGTAATTACACTTACATTGATAAGAATATTAACCATAAAGGTAATTGGCTATTCGAAGCATCACGTGATAAGTAAATGTGAGGTAAATTAGGCGCAATAAATGCAAGCACTAAACTGTAAACAAATAATAAAGCAGAAGTAAAAGGCGTACACTGATTCATTCGTGCAAAGCAATGTCGTAACGGTTTAGCACAACACCGACCATAGGTGAGTCGAAATAAATGTAAGATCTTGAATGTTCCACAAACGTCTGAAGTAACCAACAAAAAGCACACAATACTTGGATAAATTTAATGCATCGCCGAGGTCGCGATCGAACAGAGCAATTGAATCTAAAAAATAAACGTATATATCTGAGTGCACCCTAATTCCTAACATTTACTTAGTGTATGTGTTCTATTTTTAGATCAGAGAAAAATCAGCACGCGGATAATACATAAATATTATAAATATTAAATATTATATTAAATTGTAAGAAAATTATCATAAACGCATAATAAAATTATGCTGTTACGTTTACAGACGTGTATCGGCAGAATATATTTTTATTTATAATTTATCATTTAAATATTTATTTTTGCTAAATTTATCAACAGTCTTAGAGAAGTAGAGCGTAAATTAGTATGTTTTCGGTATTAAGTTCCCTTCTCCCAAGTGCATTGAAGAGATAAAGTGAAATTTCTATATGGGTTTTTTGGCATTAGGTAGAAATAGAATTAAGTCGAAAATGAAAATTTAGAAATTTAACATATAATTGTGCAAAATTTAAAATATTTTTTCATAGTTTTACAATGTTTTTCTCATAAATTATTTAATTATGAGATTGTTATTAAATATAAACTAAGTTTAAAGAAGTTAAAAAACATCGCCAAAGTGCTGTGTTTTTGCGCACTTCGCCCTAAGGTGACGATAGTATTTATATATATATATATATATATATATATATATATAAATTTATTTCTCTTTTAACTGTCTTAGAAAAATATTAATATATATAAGTTAACAATATAAGTTTTTTTGGATATCGAGCGAAAATGGGAATTATGGGAGAATGCATCCATTTGAATTACTACGTTGAAGCTAAATTATAAGTTTGTATGAACTTTCTATGGCGTAGCCAGAGACACATATTATCCAATGCAGTATAGTGGGGAACGGGCACATTCCTCAACGGCATTTTTAACGTAAACATCTTTACTGCGTTTTTGGGAAACTCAAAAATAATTATGCAAACTCACCTTAATAATGTTAGTTATATATTTATATATTTTTAATAATACTATACACTTTTAAATAATGTATGTGAATGATTCATATACTTCAATTTTACAGCGAACAATCAAGAACGACCGATAACCCTGACTACCGATGATATTAACCCATCGTTATATACACTTTAAATCCGTTAACTATATAGAACATAACTGTGGCCACTTGTGTGGCGACGACTCATGACGCGCTTTCATTACAATGCAAGCCGTGATATCATTTGGTAAATCAAAATGACCCCTCAACGGGTACAGCACGAACGACCCAAGTCCTTTACTGACGGCGATTAACTGTAAAATCATTATTTCCGTGGGATATACATTTCTCCTTGATATTTTTCTCCTATGAATAATCCACGATTTTAACACAAACACGTTAGACAATAAATCATAAAATTCTCCTTGTTTTCCAAAATAAGCATTGGTCAGGGTTTGGTCACAAACTATCACGCCTGTTACGTGCTATGTTCTATGTAAGCACGTATACTTGACATGAAAGTCAAATTCTTGAAGTCGAATCAATTGACGGCTACCTTTTGCATAAAAAACTTTCATGGCATGTCCTTGGTGTTTCTTCCAGCATGCGTGAGTTTCCTGTATGTTGTTACTGTGTTCCTAGCATGTACGTTCGACCTCAAGACATATTGTGTAGGCGAAGTGAAATGAAGAGGTCGCCGTTTGGGGAACGCCGTGCACAATAGTAGAACACAAGAACATAGACGACGAAACCCCTGTTTGAAAAACTTACAAAGTTGGCTACCCCATCCCTTCCTGGTATCGGCTATTGGAGTCACAGAAAAGACGTTATTCCGGTCGAATTTGTGGTTATTTAATGCCTACAAATATACATTGTTTTACCGTATATGAACATACTTTGAAGGACCACCCTATGTGGTACATTAACCAGTTGGGATGAACGATATAAGGCTATATGATAGCTGAATGGTATCATGGATGCGCCAGAAACGCTGTAAAAACGCCATATGATCAAGAGCTTGATTTTCCGTGAAACTGCCCACAACTGGTTCATGGACCGTCATACTCTATCGCAAAGCTACAGCATTCTAAAGCATTTTATCAGGTTTTAGTCGAAACTATCAAGAATGTGGCATTCTTTTTTCTATGTTAGAACATTTGCTTGTAGTAAAAGTGCCATTCTTAAAGTCGACCGGCTACATCCGAACAACGTTTATTGCGTTTACTCGATGTTTCTGTTATCATATGCGTTTTTCTTCCATGTTCATACTAGGTTCCATGATAATTTGGACGGCTATAAATGTTTGTCTAGACGCCATACTATGAATAGGATGCCATTGAGGGACGTCGAGATCAATCGACATTAACATAGACCCCTGAGTGGAAACTAACATAATTTGCTACACAATTTTACCCACAACTCTTAAAATAGACTATTGCAGTGACGGATAATGCATTATTTTGTTGTATTAAAAAGGATATATCTATCGTTTTATATGAAAACTTATGAAATAATAATAAAAATCTTATACTAAAAGAAAAATATCACCTATATGTTTTCTGTTTAAATTTGGGAACATTTGTATTAAAATAAGCTAAAAATTGGACAGTTTAAGCCAAACGTTTATCTGACACAGTCGCGAACAGTATGTATTGGCCTATATTAACTTGAACGTAGTTTAAAACAGTTTAAATAACTTTTTTTTATTGTTATGATTGTGGTCATAAACATGACATTTCGTATGGTTTAAAACAGTTCTACTCCATTGATCACATTATTCATAGATACATAATTATATTTTACTGCATTTTGAATATAGATAAGTTCATTTAGAAAAAGATTTCATTATAATGTACTCGACTCTCAAATAGTATTCTATTAAGACCAATTTCGATTGTTCTGTCGTGTGTTAATACACAAAACAACATGGCAAACGAAATGACGTCTTGAATATAAACAAAACGACTACAGGATACCATGAGTATCTTGCTGTTTCCAACATGTTGGAAATACCACTAAGTTTAAAGTACGGTGGTTATTTCGTCAATGCAGTATTGATGGTAAAACGATATGCATTGTGAGATCAGCGAGCTACAACTCTTTTAGAAGTTTGCTAAGTTCTGTGTAGTATTTACCTCGCTTGACATATAAACTAAAACCAATGTATCATACCACCACATTGATATCTGCTTGATATCCTGTTGCCTGATATCTTTTTTTGTATCACGGTCAACAGGAAGTTCATATATCAGTCATGCGTGGAGGCTACTAAGACTTGTTTTGTTTTATTGTAAAACTGACTCACATTTATCAAAACAAACAATTTGATACCAAGAGGTATTACATTTAATCCACAAACAGCAATAAAAACAGAAAAAAACAACGTATTGTTCAAATATTAAGAATGAATAAGTACATGCTGATAACGTCATGTAACAAACGGACTAATTTTTTTTTGACACGACTTCATATGCAAACATCAAAGGTCAAAGGCTATGTCAAAAGTTAAGCACTTATTATATAGACCAAACAAATAAAACAAACAATAAATAAGTAGTAAAAATAGTAAAAATTAAATAGTAACACAATTCACAATAAAACCCAATGTAATATGCATTAAATAATTAATTAATTTTAAATAATAAATTATTATTAAAGTTGCCGCATTATCTGACGAATAAATACAAATACTCTACACAGTCAACATTTTGGGTGCAACAACGCCAAAATCACTCCTGATTACCGTTTGGTTAAACAACTACCTGCATTTTGGCCTACGAGGAACCCATGATCAGTACAATATAAGGTTAGCTAAATGTTTAAATGACAGACTTTCAGTGCTAAAAATTAGAGTCTAAAATTTGATAAATTTTTGGGAATGCATATCTTTATTCCCGTATTAAACCAAATTAATCATTTGTTTAACCTCAAACAACTTGAATTTTACATGAACCGTCCTGAATACTTATTTAAATATAATGAAACAACTTCTGATTATTATACACATTTTTTAAGATGGGGTGATTTCAAACTCAAGACAGGCGCTTCAGGAATTGAATTTCTGGAGTTCAATAAACGGCATACAAAGCCCGCATTGGAGCAAATGCATCAGATGCCAGAACAATTTATCCGAAGATAATTTCTTCCCCACAATTAGGAAAAAGGGACCCTTTTTACATTTACAAACAGTTCAGTGATAAAAGGCCACCCGGCTTCAGCACCATTGATAGCCCATTCTACCTGGCAACAAGAACCGTGCCCTTAACCGACAGTTCTGATCAGTGGTACCTACGGCAGAAACTTGGTGAAAAAAAATTGCCAAGATGTTGGAAACTATGGCAATCGAGGCCGGTTTTGAAAAACAACACAAAAAAACATAAGTAATCATTCTGCTAGAAAACACCTTGTTAAAAATACTAAGGGACTCCAATATCGCACCCACCGAAATAATGCAAATAAAAGGACACAAAAACGTACAGTCAATAATCAATTACAGTGAAATTTCTATCTCTATCTCTCGATTAATGTCGAGAGTTATTTGTATAGCTCTCCCATCATAGTCTTGAAGACATCTATGGACGGGGAAGTTACCACCTGTTCTGGGAGACCATTCTAGAGGCGTATTCCAGTTGGGAAAAAGGAAAACTGGTAGGCGTTGACGGTGGTAAATGACACTATGTAGCGGTTTGCATGGCCTCTGTTGTGCACTCCTGCTGGTAAAAGTAAACTTCTGGCGTTGATGTCAACTTAGTTGTTAACGAACCTGTACATCATGACAACTTTGGCAGTTTGACGTCTTGATTCAAGCGTTGTCAAACCAAGCTTGTTCATCATTGCAAACATTTCCGAACAAACACAAAAAGATGTTCAAACCTTTTGGCATCATGTTCTACTGCAACTCCATCTGTTTCATGCACTTCTGTCAACACTTCCGAAATAAACATTTCTCTCTCCACCCACCCGGCAGTTTCACAAGCACAGTTTCCTTGCTACAATCCAATAAATGGCATGTTTTTGGAACTGTACTTAACGTGCAGAACCTTAATATCTACGCACAACCACCACAGTAAACCAAACGCGCAGTATATATTCCAAATTCTAATAAAAACATCATTCAATTCTTTACACGTGTTGACACACTGCGAAGATGTGAGCGACTGCACTGGCCTTGACATGTCACAACGGTTATCAGGTTTTGCCTTTAAAATGTATAATATATGCTTTTATTTTGTGTAATAAAGTAATGATGCTTATAATTTTGTTGAAGAATTTAAGAAGAAAGAGAAAGAAACAGTGTTATTAAATAACATTAAATGGCACTACTTTTCGTGTTGAGGAACAATGCTATTTTTAGAAAGATTCATGCAGCGGCTCCAGGGCGTAGCGATTATTTTTCATTATTTCTTGAAAAACGGGGTGAGTTGTGTCAGCAACTCGGCAAGCCTCGCCGTTATTTTATTCTAAGCCTCGCCTGATATATTACAAAACGATCAGGCAGTAATCTGTTATTGTCTATATCTCATACTGCAGGAGTACAATATCAAAGATGCGATGAAAGCATGTCAATATTTAATTTGCGAAATAAACGTTACTTATTTCTTTCGACCACGCGTTTAATTTAAGTTCCTGCTAAGAGAAAATAATTCTCTAAATGTTGAAATGTCTTGAGTTCTATTTACAAAACATGACGCTTATATGCCTAAATTGTTTTCGTTTGTAGTACAAAAATTGAAATATAGCGGTGTTGATAAACGCGTTGTGTGAATGGAATATACACCTTACTATACTCTTGGTAAAATGCATTGTCCTTAGTCGATTAAGCGAGGAATTATTTGTTGTTTAGAAAACTGATTTCCATAAGTAAGTTTTTGTATTTTTGTCCGATGTGCATGTATATACTTTAATATTTGTGCCCGCATGCTTTTGGTGATAGTTATTCAAACGTATGATTCTAATTATAAATAATGCAAGCGTAAAATCCAGAAAATAGAAAATTTCGATAATATAGGACAAAGCGTCTGACGGAAGAGAAGTGTTCATCAATAAAAAATCCATAGTTTTCCAGCTCAAACATTTTTAATAATAAATTTGCAGTTCTATATGTGATCAATGTCATTTAAAACCAAAACACAGCCAATCAAACGTAACATTGCTTATATATAAAATGATCGAGAGGTTCCAGATTGGAGTTGTGGTTTACCAATTAAGTACTGGTTCTTTAGAGGAAACTGACTGAAGGCTGGCGCTTTTATTGAATGGCTTCAGGTACAATGGAACACAAATGAAGACAATTGAAACGAACTTGTACTTCTCCTCTGGAATGATTGACTAAACACTTTTTTTCACAATAGCCATAGGAAGCCCATTGTTTAGTTTAATTAAAAATTATGTTAATTGCTATTACACTAAAAGCAACAAAATATCATAATACGTCGTAAAAGCCTTAGGAGCATGCATGTGTGCCGTTTCATGACCGTGTGGGTTATTGTTACTTGATTGCGATAACATTGTATAAACATTGAACAGGTTTACAAAACGATTCAATAGCTACCATTTAAAACTAATCAAGCAGACACAATGTACTGAAGACTTTCGTAATCAAACACCCGACGAGGAACAATATGATTTGTATTTTTCTGAATCATTTTAAATCTGACAATACGAATTTAAATTGGAGTGAATGAAGCAGGAAAAAAGATTTATAATAACAATTTATAAAATTAACTAGACGGTCATATTTGGGTTCTTCTTTTCCCGCACAATTGATCAATACATTTTAAAAAGAACATGCAAGTTTAAATTCCGTATTAATACATGTTGGTGCGTAATTGGAAGTTAGGACATTAACAAATCTGTATAATTTACATACACATAAGCGCTGAACGTATCAGAAAATAAATTTGGTCGGTTACTTATTAAACGGGAATCTTAAGCGACCAATGGCTTATCAAACAAACTACACAATGCTGTCAATGATTCAATTATAACTAAACCAAAAGAAAATGACATTGGCTCATATGTAAAAAGCAATATTTCTTTAGATTTCTGCTGCTTATCATTTACGGCATCTAAGTCATTGACATCACACAATCAAGTTTCTTAGAATAACGAAAAGAAGGCAACACACATTGTTTAATCCCTATTAGGCAATATTCAGGTGAAAGTGTTAAGATTTAAACATAATCTTCCATGAGTGATAACCATGCT
This sequence comes from Dreissena polymorpha, assembly GCF_020536995.1. Lineage (NCBI taxonomy): Eukaryota > Metazoa > Mollusca > Bivalvia > Myida > Dreissenidae > Dreissena > Dreissena polymorpha. Next base: position 89,902,320 of record NC_068363.1, read on the forward strand.
TTAACTTTGCTTTAACATATTTAGGGAAGGTTCACCTCTTCCTTTGCGATGCTAAAGTGTAGTTTTGCAACGTATTTTGTTTGTTGTTAGAAATAATGCGAGAATAATCCTAGGATTAATTTATTCTAGCATAAATGCAGAATCTGTAAGTAGCCACGAAGTTATTGTTTTGAATTGTAGGATTTTCTTAAATACTTCTTTAGCTGGGAAGCCAAACAGCCTTGCCCCCCCCCTCCTCTCGCCTATTGGATAGATGTATATTCGACATAAATGCGATTACTAAACGTGACCGTAGTTTTCAACAAATAAAAATGAAAGGGTGCAATATCGTAAACATTGCCAACTCTAAGTGCGCATTACTATCAGCATTGACAATTATTGTAACAGTAGAAGGGTGAACATTCGACCGTTTATTGTAATTGTATTCAGCTATTATATCATGCAAGCTTTGAAAGAACGAAGAAAAAGTTACAATTCATTTGCACAAAAAGCACGCGTTTAATGCTTTCAATTATACTGTCTTCCTATAAAATCAGTTTTTAAAGCACCGACTCAAAGTATAAGCTCACACCCTTTAAATATGAATATCATAGTACATATTGTTCTACATGCTAGACTTTGAAAAAATACACCATACATAATATAGCTTTATTTATACTTCTTAGGAACTGCGCCTTGCTCGTATGTCAGTAATCAATGTATACAATAAGTTGGTATATATCAGTCTTAAACCGAACTCAGATTCCAACTGACATAAAGACGGACCGGCTGATTTCAACAACTTTCCCAAACTGTACCATATAACCCCCGTTTTGCTCAACAACAAGTTTGATATTGCTGTGACGCACGTGCTCTTTAAATGAAGTACGTGTTTGGGAGGGCTTATATGATAACTGAGGTTGTGGTCAACATATATAAAATATATATATATATATATATACGAAAAAGTATTATCATTATCATTTATTTCACTTTGTTTGCAGTTTACATCAGACCCGTTTCAGCTGAGATCACTTAATTAATCTTAAGTCAGTTAAGATAAAATATGAAAGATCAATTTAAGGCAGTTTTGTTCAGTTATACCAATACACGGGGTGAATACCCCATGGTAAGGCAAGACATTCCTTTGCCTTAAAGCGTCAATGAACGGTATATGATTACCGCAATTGTCATTAGTCGGTCTGCCATTTGGGTATCAGATTGTAAGAAATGTGCAAAACTATTTCACGGACCGTCTATTTCAATTTATCAAATGGAACTAACAATTGAACAAATCACGTTTCAACAAAAATATTGGATTTCTAAAGCTATGTAATTGGGATCTTTTACTTGTACACATTATTGCTGCTTCTGTCTGTATTTGCACGATGATGATCTGAAATATTAGCTATACGATGCTAAATTCTTAAATCTTTTTGTAAAAAAGAAGGGATGTAGTTGACACTTGTTTGTAATTTTATTTCATCGTTGCTCAAAAAGTTGTAACTCTGTTGCTCTAGTCTCTTTCCTACCATTGAGTTATTACATGGTTATTAAATTGAATACGTTTAAATTTCCCTTTATTATTGTTTAATTTGAGTTGCAATGCTCTGTGGTTAAATTTAATTGACAATTATATGTATCATGAATATTGCTGAGCCAAGTGTGAGGTTGAGCTCTCTTAATCCGGTTTAATCCCCAAATGCTTTGGATTGACCGTTCCAATGCGGTGACCCCAGCTTTATTCTCATATGTGTGTATGCTGTTTTGTATTGTGCTGCTTCGTACTGTTTTTGCAATTGGTCACTTGCCTTAAATAAAGGACCAATTAAGTATATAGTGAGAATGCGATACTGCTCCAGCAGCTGGAGTTTAACCGCTTTATATTTATAGCTTTCTGTACTTATTATAAAACAAATACACATGAAGTGATACTTCAACTTCAACAGCAGGGTTCGGTCCTGCGCTTGTACTTGTACGCATATATATATTTTACCTGTTGTGTTTATTGTGAGGTAACATTTGGGCAAAAGTAAGTAGGTGTCAGGTACACACATACTCCACCAGGCAAACTGGTTTGCTTACAGCAATATAGTTTATGCCTCAAGACACAATTCAGGTATGTCGGCATAAATTTATACCTACGGGTACATAATGTTAGAATGGGTAAGTATGTGTTTTCATGTGTATAGTTTTAATTAGTAACATTATTTAAATGACATATACTTATAAGACCTTTATTGTTTTCTTCAAATAATGAAGCTCTATATTAATAATAATAATAAAACTTAAATAATTGCTAAATAGACAGTGGGGTCATTTTTCACTTTGCATTAAACACTACTATGAAGCCTGATCACATGACATACATCTATACCAATAGGAGCAAACATCTGCATGAAGGAACGAACGTTTGCATTTAGGCGCAAAAGTGTTCATACAGGCGCAAGAATTGCCTGTGGATATAATTGTGTACCAGAAGGAATATCTAATTTTAGCTGTTGTGTGTTTAGAAACTTTCGTATATATCAGTGCACGCGCGAGACAATAGTTCTGTTCTACTAACTGTTGACATAGCAAACTTGAATAATGTTTCAAAATACAACCATAGAGTATGTACGGTAGGGCACATGCTTCACAATTCTATTCGTTTGCGTGCTTGAATAAATTGCTTTGTCATATTATAATCAATTGGGATCAGGTATCATGTAAGACGTAGTTTAAGTTTAAACATAGTGATTGCATTACAAAAACGCATTCCAAATACCCGTGATTAATACTTTAATAATTCAATAAACTGCACAGAACAGCGGTTGAGGTCGCATTAAAGGTTCTCTTAAGGCATTTAAGTGATTTCGACCAATTGTACTCTTCGGTTTCTTACAAATCAAGAAAAAATATTATCTGTTGCGACATTATGTTATTTGTTTAAACTTTATTTGTGAAATACCTTATTTTAAACTATTTTTTTATACCAACTATGCTTTAAAAACTTTACTAAAAGTAGTACGATAATATTTGTCGGATTAACACGGTCAGGTTTATTGTATCCTGAAATGCATAGTTTAAATGATTCATTGTATCCGTGGAAAACTCCAACCTTACTTATAACGGACGATACAACATGTAACCATATCCAGCTACCGGTATTTTGCATCTAACTGAGCTATATGCATTGTTATGTGCAATGTTTCAATGGCCCCACTGCTGCAATAGAACTTTGGTGATATCTGATAAGCGCTGTGGTACATTTTACTCCATTTATAAAGTAACATGTCATCGGAGTTCAAGTCCCGTCGGAAAGGGTCAAATAAAGGTTTCAATATGTAGCAAATTTGATTCGATTATTATTTTTAATCTAGGATCTTAAGAGATGTTTGGAATTACATAACCGACACATTATTCGGAACAATAAAAATACGCTCTTCTGTAAAAGTGTCGTCATTAGTTTTTTATCCATGCATGGTCAGTTTGTTGTAAATATACACAATGCGTTCGATATAACCACATGGAACATACGTTAATTAATTTAAAAGGAAAAATTAACATACAATATGACCACTAATGTAAAATCTTAGAACTTTCTGTCTTAATCGAAGTGTGCGAATGGGCATTTCGGTAAATTGATATAACGATAAAAAAATTAAGTTACAATGTGTTGCATATGAAGATACAGATTTTCAAAAATACATCGTGTATCTTTTTTTACCCAAACTGATGTCGAATAAACTGAGGCATAAATAATTGCTTCATAATACATATGATTTCATGGCAGTAATAGTCCGTCTTTAATTCAAAACCTAAGTACAAAGTGTCTCTTAATTAAACAGCACTAAAGATTATATTAACAATATAACCAAAATAATTCAATACGTAATGAAAGTGATCAATATACCATTAGCTAGTTAGTATTGTTTTTGTTGGCAGAATACATGATTTGACCCTAGCTAATTCAATAAGTATAGCCTTATAAAGATTTACGACCGCGGTAAAAACGTTTATTAAACTTTAAATATACCAATTGTTGTGTGACCGGGCGGGCTTTATATCTGTGGATTACAATTACACAAATTGTTATCTCTTCGTTGCGTATGCATACATAATTATTGGTGCATGCAATAAAATACATGTTCTCGTGTTACTGAAGTAGACATATCAACACCCGGCCTTGTAGTTATATAAAAAAAATACAAATTGATTTGCATATGACTGGCATTTGTTGATACCCTTTTAAACAGTAGACTCTTGTTTTATCTCTGAGATAATGTCATTAAGATTGCAGACGACAGTAGTGAAACATTCGGAATAATGCTTTTACTTATATGGTTATGTATCATTTGACATTAGTATAATATATATATACTTATCAATATAAGTGACTTTGTAAAATTATCGTTTAATAAATTTTATTAATACCTTGCATCAAAACTATTAATTATAGAAATTGTTTTTAAAATATTTCAAGCTAAAATTCTTAAATAAAAAGTTTTGAGATTTCATTAGATTAATAACAATGAACATTTCATTAACTGGGTTATTAGTTTCTGAACATTTTTATTGAATTCATTGTAATCTTAATGCTAATTATTTGTAAATACAAATTGATGAAAAGTTTAGAATAACAACATTTATACGGAAATTAAGTCTGCGTCATTAAGTTACATTTAACATAATCTTATGGAGTTACATTGTTTGTGATTTACAACTTTTACAATTGTTTATAACGGCATTTGTCAATTGAATTCGGAAAGTTTATATAGACACATTATACAAAATTACAAACTCAAAAGGTATCAAGATGTCATACATGTCTTCGAAAACTCTTGAATAGGAATCGACGTCCCAACGTTAAAGGAACAGCAGTATGTATTTATTTAATCTATTTATAATAAAACGTGAATACACTTAAAACCATGAAGTGTTTTAATTCAGTACACATGGCAGAGGTAGTCGATGAACGACTATTGTATGCAGATAATTGGGCGTGTATTTAAACAAATATATCGTTCTAAAACGGAACGCGAGATTTTCAAAGAGCGATATGATTTAGTAGAACACTTTATGAGTTTATTTTACAGCGATGAATTTGGTAGACATGTACCACAGTTCAAATTAACATTCTTTATGACGAGTAAATACAATAATTCGCTTTTTGTCTTTTCTAGAAAACTGTAAGATTTTGTTCTTACATGACACAAAGTTTAAATGATTTCATACGAATTTTTACACGTGTGATATCACACGTATGCAAAGTGCTCGTCTTTGGGCATTCTTGGAATTTATTTTGGACCACATCCAATATACGATTATCTAGCTGCCTCTATAATTGTATTATTATGCGTAGGAAATTATTAGGTTATACAACGCATTGTGCTATTTTTATGAGGTACAAACATGTATTCAGAGTCAGTCTGGATCAAAAGAGCACTGTTTGAACAACATATTCTATACCGCGTATAGCTCTGCGGCCGGAACGTTTTTGAGGTCAATGAACGTCGCACACGCATAGTGTTACATATAAACAATATATAGTATTTGCAATAAATTAACTCTGCTTGTGCATGGTATACAAACGACTCATTTTGACATTTATTTTGGCCATTCGAATATAATTATTTGTGTACGTTTGTATGGTAATCTCAAATAGACAAATCATCACCACTCTAGATTCGCGGTTGATGTATTGCAAAAATCAATCTCTACTGTTTTGAGTGCATTTGTGACTACTTTCAATATAGTCGCGTTTACAAAGTTATTTAACAACCATAAACAAGTATGCATAACAATTGTTTTAAGTTATTATTTTCGCGTTGCATTTTTTAGTGTATGCATGTGTATTGCATTCTTAATCTTTAGTGTTTACTTAAAAACAAAATCCCGATTCATACTAATCAGAAGGAAAAGAAGTGTATTGTGTTTGCTTTATTTATTTATTTCCTTATTCTAAAATAATCACAAGGCAAAGAGGTGTTGGATATAATTTCCGTCTTTAACGCATTTAATCACGCAAATGAGACATATCTTATATTTTCCTTAAAAGATTGCAACTAATATTATATTTCCATATTCTTGGTTCAAATGTGTAGTCATTACCCTCAAATTGTGTACAGAAACTTTTTTACATGGCGATTTAATTTTTTGTTGTTTTTGACACTGGTCTAGTGTTTGCTGTTTTTTTCCTAATTATTTAACTTTGATATCGGACATCGAACGCAAAATATATGTTAATTGGATATTTTCATTTACATCGCATGTCATCAATATTGATAAAAAACAATGCCATTTTAATTAAGAATTTGCCGAAAGTGTTTTAATAAAAATATTCAACATCTTATGCAAACATTACTATTATTCATACATACAATGATAATAAACAATTGAAAATTGCATGGAATTCACAACACAATCTCATATTAAGAATTTGACTTTATACATATTTTCAGTGGATCACATACAAAGAGAGAACAGAGGATCTGAACATAAGGTAAACAGTTGATAGCTGATAGCAAAACAGTATATATATATATATATATTATATTAATTTGTTGTCTATTAAGTTCCATTCCCATTATAGATTCATCTTACAAAGCAATCTCCACGCAGAGTTGTCTTCCTTTGCTCCCATTTTGATCCAGCTATGCTGGTCCCCGTCAAATGTCTGCGTGGAGCTTGCTTACAAAATACATCAACCAGTTAAGTTGTTGCTTTTAATTTCTTCAAATGATATTCATGCCTTTTTGTTACGTGCCTTAATTGATAGCCACCACAGTAAGAGAGCATAATATCAATATGCTACTTAAAACCGAAATAATATATTTATATAATTTAATTGAAAATTTGTATGAAGCAGCATGAGTCTTGTCCATGGAGTTATCTGTTTATAACTAATGCACAAACAATTGCAACATAACAATGTTTAAAACAATATTTATTGAACTATTATTAAATTGTCCACTGGGAAGTCATATTTGACAAGCGCAGAACATACGATTTGAAAATGTGGAGATTAATTAGCATATACAAATATATTGCAGCAGATCATTTAATTCCCAAATAACACATGAGGCGAATTATAATTTCAACGTCATCTTTATTTGTCTGCAACTAAATGTATAAATACAGGCAAACATGCATTCAGGAGTTGAGAAAAATGACAACACGATATAATGTGTATTCATTTTGAGAACGTGTTGTAAGCGTTAGAGGTTTTGTGTATAAGTCGTCGTTATACACCAATATTCATAACACAGCATTACGATTGTAAACAAGAAACCATTAACACGAACACCCGCTTTTCACAAGGAATTAGTGTCAAGCTTTTGATTAAATATATTTTTTTCATTGTTCTCATTTTGATGTTTCGTCTTTGACTAATACAATGTTTAACGTGCAATGTAGAATTATTATGAATAACAATTTGCAGGTGTTTAACGACCCAGTTCATGGCCATATTTCACTTCACCCGTTGTGTGTGAAGATCATAGACACACCGGAATTCCAGAGACTGCGCTTTATAAAACAACTTGGTCCCGTTTACTTGGTGTATCCAGGGGCCTCACATAACAGATTCGAACATTCACTCGGGTAATGCTAACTTCTATATTAAATAAATATTCGACGATATGTAAATCACAGTAATATCATTAATATACACATATTAACGATATTTCTACAAAAACCGGACATACCTTTTACGCTTTGGGATCAGTCTTTCTCAATGCATTATAATTAATGTTTACAGATTCTTCTACCATGTTTAAATGTTAATACATTTGTACATCTATATTTTATCACAATTAAAACATGTGTATGTTAAAACTCTAAGAAATCCCACACGAAACAAGTCATGGGATATAATTGATACACTGCATATTGTTCAATGAAATTAACATGCGATGATGTACATTAATGTCAATTTTTTCTGTTTCAAACGTCGTATGTACGTTTGTTTTACAGGGTTTGCCATTTATCTGGTCAACTTGTAAAGACTCTTCAGAAACGACAACCGGAGCTTCAAATTTCCGACGAAGAAGTTCTTTGCGTGATGATTGCTGGACTCTGCCACGATTTAGGTATTATGATTGGTAAACCATTTAAAATTCTGTCTAGGATATGTCATTCCGATATTTTATAACAAATATGAATTCGTCAATCAATCATGTTTCTTTGAGTGAAAAAGTGCATGATGCCATGCACTGTCAGTGTAAATATATTGCAAAAACGTAAACACTATTACGGCGAAGGCTTATATTCAAAGCGGTAGCTCTGAGAAGCATAATCTATATCATTAGTGTCTAAATTAAAAGTTTGAAATACTGTATGAAATTACTTGGAATAAAAAGAGGATGTTGAACAATTACAAGACTATTATGTAACTATTATACTGTGAATATTTAAAAACAAAATTATCATTTTGTCCGATGTGGTAAAATCGTCGAAACACACAATCTGCTGACACACTATTGAGGATCTTGCTTCCAAATTCATGAACAGGTTCCACACAGTGTGAACAAAGGATACAGATTGTGTTATAAGAAAATAAAAAGAAATGAACAGATAGAAGTTTTTATTATGCTAACACATGGAATCGCATATGTTTATGTAGTCATATTTTATTCATAGGTCATGGGCCTTTTTCCCATTTGTTTGATCAGAGGTTCATTCCCTCCGTGTGTCCTCGTGAACATTGGAAGGTAGGTTTATGTATTGTGCTTACAGTTGTAAACCACTCGCTGGTCATTAAAATGTTTACAGAAAATTAGTATTTGCTTTTCTGTGTGTTCGGTACTTTTAAAATCGTTTGTAAAATACGGATGATTGGTTGCTACAAAATTGATCAATCTTAATTGGGAGTTGGACCACATAAACGAAACATATGTACGTTAGATATGATCCAATTGAAACTAAAAATGTGTCCGTATAACACGGTTACCCCCACATTCCAAGTGTATTTTACATGTCCACTGTTGAAAAATTGAACATTACGACGCAAGCTAACATTTTGAGTTGCGATATAATAATGAGGCAAGGTTGGACGGAAACGAGAACATTATTGCTCCCGTTCTGCGAAATTGGGATTACACTAAGTCAAATCTGTTTTAAATTATTAAGTTTGATTTACGCTTTTATTCAGCATTTAATCAATGATCATACTGGTAGTTTATGTATGGCATACTTACATGTATGCGCAAAATTTATTCTTTTTCAACAGCATGAGGACGCCTCGGTAATGATGTTTGATCACATGGTAACAGAAAACAAGTTAGAATGCGAATTTGATTACAATAAAATCAATGCAGATATGAGAACATTCATCAAAGATCTAATTCAATGCAAACCAGAAAAGGTAAAGCTACCCATGGGTTGCCATGTGTTGCATAGTTTTAACAAAAACATATCAAACTCAATTAAACGTTATTATTATTTGAATTAAAAATAAACACATCTATGTTATATTCACTTGCCAATACTATATTAATTATCAAATGACTTTAATATCAAAAATGTTGTTTAAAGTTAAAATTAAAAAATGTTTTCAATAAAAACGACCAGAAAATAAATAACAACTTTGTAATACAAAAATAATAATTGTGTTTGCTCTTTTATAATTATAAATGGGCCATCCAGAACCGAGATGAAAGGAAGGGATTTTTCTATGAGGTAATGCCAAAATTGATCGTTGTGTTTAGTGTGATATATAACTTGCCCTTTTTGAAACACATGGATTGTTTTGGAGATGAATATGTTAATGACATGGACAGTGCCACTTTCACATTACTATAACTGCATACGCGTTAAATTTGCTTGAGTCTGTTTATAACACAAAAGTACCGTTATTGAACATAGTTATTATTTTAATTAATATTTAACGTAGTACCACCAATTGTGTCTTAACCAAAACGCTGCACAATTATACGTTCCGTTTCTGACAAAAACATGTATATTGTGTGTATATGGTGTTAAAATTAATGTTTATAAAACACAGTAAATGCACGGTTGCTGTAATAGACTGTTCTTAATGTTTGAAGATTATTTGCAACCAACGGAACGGAATCGACACAGATAGGTGGGACTACATCGCAAGAGACTGTTTACTGCTTGGGATTCGAAGCAGCTTTGACCACAAGCGTTGCATGAAATACGTCCGTGTTAGCAAAGGACACCGTCCCGCCACAAAACCGCAGCTTTGCTTTCGAGACAAAGTAAGCATATGTCACAGGTGTGTTTTAAAAGGACAACAAAGTCCTGGCGTAGGTTCTTAATTATATTATTACCGTATAAAACGGGCCTTTAAAGATATAACATCTATTTAGAAATATATAAAAACACGCTAACATTAACACACAATACAAAGATTTCACATATCAATATCACAATGAACCTTAATGGGACGCGCTGCGGAAAACAATACATATACATACAATACATATACATTAATAATATAAAGAATAATATAACATAGCTTACCACAGCGTCCATTTAATTAAAAATTATAACTATCCTTTATAGCAATTATAAAGAGCACTAGATATCTAACCCTCTTAACTTGTGAAATTTCTGAAGGGTTGTGAGGGACGAAGGCATTTTGCGGTGAAGGAAGAAAAGGGTGAACGAACAACCAAATAAGAATCTTTCTCTCAATCTTTCTTTCATTCAAACATAAAACGTAAAGAACAATTGGACGGAAACGTTAAACATTGCTCACACAAAAGCAAGTGCGACAGTTGGATAGCCTCGGCCGACTTCGTAGATATACATTGTTAAATGTATATATCCGAAGTATTTGATTCAACCAACAACAGCAGACGACACAATGGCAAACAACCTTTGACAAAGACAAACGAGGGCAAACGGAAAAATCGTCGCATGCGCGATGACAAATATACGTTCGCGTGCACTTTAACTATGGAACGGCGTATTCAAAATCAATATAGATAAAAACTGACATATAGAAAATGTCAAACTGTGACATTCTCCTCTGCTAAAAGAAAAATATCTCCTGACATTTCATTACGCTTCAACTAAAAATACCTACAATATCTACAAAACATACAACTGTATAGTGCCCAGTATGACCTTATGATGAAATAATCAACTTGAGGTTATGACAAACTGAATAACACGTGTAAACTATTTCTATAAAAAATATTTGCATTTGAAAATAGTTTCTTTCAAGGGTGACTAATATCAAGTATACATATTTGCGAAACATTGCGAAATAACATGTCGAAAAGAATTGAACAATACAAGCTGTTGTTGTTAAGGTAGCCGACTTCATCATCTTAGCACTGGCTTATGTTAAAGACAAAGGGAAGAAACTGCAATAGACATATCAGAATTTTATACCGGATTGATTTCCCTGCAACAGATATTTCAAGGTAATTGACCAAAATTTAAGTATATTAAAGACTGGTACACACCCACTTGAAATTAAATGTGATGACACATAGTACCTGAAATTAAACTTGCAAATCACTTATCCTTAAACATATTCAATTTTTTTTTAAATAAATGTAACTGTTACAAGTAAAAACATATCCTATAAACATACTGTGCCAATCTATTTTTGTAACATCTGCAATGGAACAAAACATTAAAATAACTAGAAAAAGAAGGTTAAAACATCATATGGCGAATAATATAACATAAAATACAATATATGCAATAGTAGCCCTAATCAACATGTATGAATGTTAACATACTATCTCTGTGTTAGACACTCTTCTTAGATGTCTGTAAATGATCAGTAGAAATGATAATTTCAAGCTGAAACAAGATTTAAAAATTGAATAAAGATCAGACCTACAAAACAAGACATTTGAAAATTATTTTACAACTTTTCAAGTTATACAATGAATTGAAATTACATACTTAACTTATTACACCAGTGACATTCTCCTCTGTTACACAAAATAAATGTCACCCTAGGGGAAAAGTCTCTACATGAGCTTTAATAGGTTGAACCCAATCTCCATACCGATCTGGCTTTTTCATTGGTCTCTGAGGTCGTTGTGATACCCTCGGCTCTGCAGCATGTGGTCGTTGTGGTAACACCGGCTCTGCATAGTGCGGTCTTTGGAGTAACACCGGCGCTGGAGCCTGTGGTGTATGAATTCTGCTCTGGTCTGCAATCTGAGACTCGTACCTATGACCTAAGGATAAAGAATGGTTCCGATTAGACCTACTATTACCTAAAAAGTGATTATCAGTATAACTGTGATTTGAGACCTATAAAAACTTGCATTATACGAACTAGGTGTGTTCCGCTGAAAATCAAACGCTAGGTTGGACCTACCAGTATAGTTATTACTGGATTTACCGTCACAAGCACGTGAGATGCTAGATGGTAACTCTGGTCGGAGAAAATTGACACAGGGCTGTGGTAACGGTCTTCTCCTAGGTGGAATGATATACTTCGGGCTTGCTTAACTTGTATCAGAACCACTGTCGGACTCCGACTCTGATGGAAAGCATATTTCATTGGGCGTGTCACCTTCGGTGTTGGTCTCTTCTGTCGTGGAATGGGTGGTTTTGTTATATCCGGGATAGTATTTTTATATGGGATGGAGTGCAATCTTTTCTTCAACTTGGACTCAAAGTTGTCCTTGCTGTTGGATGCAGCTGAAGAGTCCTTCATCCCAAAAACAAAGCATCTATGGCCAGTCTCAGTTGCCATCCGAAAAGAAGATAGAGTGGCGAGAAGCCTGTGGACTCATGTCTAGTGGAGTTGTAGGCGTGAACCATGGGCTTGACATAATCCTTCCAGTTGGACTTCCCGGCTGGATTCAAAGTGCCAAGCATCCCAAGTAGTGTCGCATTGAAACGCTCGGTGACTGGATGGTAGAGTCATAGTCTGCTTTGTTGCATAACTCCTTGATTACCTTGCTCTCGAAGTTTCTTCCATTGTCGCTATGTAGTCTTGCTGGAAACGAGTAGTGGGAGAAGAAATTCTCAAACATGACTGTAGCCGCTGTCTGTGAGGTCTGGTTGCGAGTTGGTATGACTTTGGCGTAGCGAGTGAAGTGGTCTGTGATGACGAGGATGTTCTCGTATCCACCCTTTTTCTCAAGCGAAAGGTAGTCTAAGCATACCAGCTTCATGGGATGAGTGCTTGTAAATGGTACCAGGTTTGCTTGGGCTTTGGAAGGTGACTTCCTGCCCAGGCAGTTGGGAAAGGTTTGAACCTTCCACACTACATCCTTCTCCAGGCCTGGTCAGAAGAACCGCTGCTTCACCAACCAAAGTGCCCTGTCTCGTCCTTGGTGACCAACATCATCATGGAGTCCTTTCATGGCCCAGTCTCTGTAGCTCTCTGGTAGAACTAGCTGTAACACTTCCTAACTGTCTGTATAAATTACCGTCTTTAATGATAAAAGAGCTCCTATGTCTGAGGTACTTGTGTATGTCCTTGAATTCCTTTCGCAGTTGGTCCCTTCGGTTGTAGAAGTCTGTTGTCGATGATGTGGTATATCCTGGAAATGGTAGGGTCTTTTTTGTTCATCCTTCCAGTTGACCTAACTTATGTCTGTAGCTTGGTTAGTAGGATCCTCTGTGTCAGTCCCAAGGTTACCATTGTCTGTAATAAGGAACGAATCTGCCAGTGGATGTCCATCTGTCCTGGGTCTGGCCTCGGAGCACAGGGTTTTGATGACATCTGTAAACATCACCTCTTTTTCTTGCTGCTGTGGTGGTCTGCTTAATCCATCTGCATCACGGTTCAACACGCCTGACTTGTACACGGCCCTTGAAGTTGTAATTGCCGAGTGCAGCTAACCATCTGTGTCCCGTCGCATCTATTAATGCTGTTGAAGATACATACGTGAGCGTGTTGTTGTCGGTTCTCACGATGAAGGTGTTTCCATACAGGTAGTCGTGGAACTATTCCGAAATGACACAGAAACTCTAGCTTGTGCGGTGGGTAGTTCCTCTCGCTGGCTGAAGACCCTGGTGGCATAGCTGATGGCACGCTCCAAACCGTCCTGTTCCTGATATAGTAGGACACCAAGACCCTCTGTAGACGCATCGACAAAAACGAGAAATGGTTTAGAAAAATCAGCATATCCAAGTACATGTGGATTGGTAAGGATATGTTTAATAGTCTCAAAGGCCTTCTGCTGGTCACCATATCCATGGAGTTTTCTTCTTCTTGGACTTCTTGGAAGATTTGTTGGTGGGATGACCAACAATAAGATTATTCAGCGGCTTGACAATCTTTGCAAAGTCCTTAACAAAGCGCCTGTAATGCCCTGTTAAGCCAAGGACACATCTCAAGGACTTTACCCCTTGTGGAACTGGCCAAGTAGTCAAAGATGCTGTTTTCTCAGGTTCTGTATGAATTCCCTCAGAGGATACCACATGACCTAGATAAGAAACTAAGTGCTGAAAATCTCACACTTAGAAGCATTAAGTTTAGGACCACGGAGATGAAGTCGTTCAAAGCAAGCTTCTAACCTGGTGACATGATCGTGGAAATTCTGTGAAAAAATAAGGTCATCATCTAAAAAGATAAGATACTCTCTAAGGTTTAGATCACCCATACAGGTTTCCAAAGTCTCTGAAAAGTACTGGGTGCATTTGTTAACCCAAATGGCATCCGCTCACATTGGTAGAACCCCAATCTTCCTACTGTAAAAGCTGTCTTTTCTTTGTCTTCCTCTGCTATTTCAACCTGCCTGTACCCGCTGCATTAGACTAATTTGGAAAAGAATTTTCAATTATCAAGTAAATCTAGCATATCACCAACTCTCGACAGATTGTTTGAATGTTTGATGGTTCTCTTATGCAGTTCCCTTAGATCTAAATAAAAGCGTAAACTGTTATCTTTCTTTCTAACCAATACTAAATTGCAACAATATGGTGAACTGCTTTCTTTGATGGCTCCGCAATCAAGCATCTCTCGCAACCTCTTCGAACATGGATGTTGGTATTATCCTGGTAGGTTGTTTAAAAGGTGTTTCATTATTAAGTTTGATATGGTGCTTGTTTTAGTCCGTCTTGCCAATATATGTGGATGATTTTGAAACGATAGTCTTCCAATTTCCTAACACTTGTTGTGCTCGAACGTACAGTTCTTCTGTTAAGTTCACTTTATGTACTTTTATACCAAATTTCTGTAAATTTTCAAAAGCTTTATTAACAGGTGTAGGAGTAGTTACTGGTTCAGGTATCCATGAGTCAACAACTTTGACATCTGAAAGAGAACATATATTTGTGCTTGGTAATACTCTAATAGGTTTACAAGTAATGTGGCAAACACAAACAGGAACTCTGGCAGTTGTACCTGCCCCTTCAAGGGAAACAACTCATAGTCATATAGTCAAGCCAGATACTTGAGGTTTGTCAAATGCCTCTGTAAGAACAGTTTTAAAACCCTTCTGGTTCCAAACAAAACCTCAAATTGTTGAAACTTTATTGGGATGAATGACTATAGAAAACTTGTTGGTTGTCTTCAGTGAAACATAATTTGTACAATTCAAAGCATCTAAGGCAATTCTGTAATGATATGTAAAATGTATCCCTGTTACAAAAACGCAAAACATTTGTACCACTAATACCGGGTACACTCTGTCGGATTTCTATATCTGGAACAATCAAAATAGGTACAGAAATGCTTGGTTCTAGAGTAGAGGGAATTAAAATATCACCCTCAATGTAACCTAAATATGGTGAACCTTTACCACACACTCCAACGAAATCAAAATTGAAACATGACATAATGCATAATTCTGGTTTCGGTTCAAGAGAATTGTAGAATGACTCTGAAACTAAAGTAACCATTGACCCACTATCAATCAGTCCATTTGTCGCAACACCAAAATAACTGCTGAGCCCTTATTGGCTTTTCCAACCATCCTGTCCGCTAACAGACTCGACTGTGCTTAAGGGCGATTTCCAATATTGACTTCCCCAGTTTGCCCAACAACTGAGGAGACTACGCCTTTGGGTTATGTTGCGATTTGTTAGTATTATAACGACTCTCTTGTTGGTTGTTTCCACCACTGTATCTGCCACGATTTCCACCACGGTAACTTCCACGATTTGCACCATGATAATTACCACGATTTGGTGTATATAAACCTTGTCTGTTCTGGTTATTGTCCCTAGAATAATATTCATTACTGGAACTTGCCGCATCTTTTGGTTTCTCTTTCATCTGTTTTTCAAGAGAAAGCATTTTATTCATGACTGAGTCCATTTTATTGGTAAGATCATCGACAGTGTTCTTGTCTACTGCCGGGGATTGTTTAGCTATGTTAACTGTTGCTGAAATAATACTAGAAGCTGACAACTCGTGCTCCACTGAACGGACCTCTTTCAATAATCTATGGTAATCAAAAATAAAATCATATATATTTTTGGTATGTATCTTCAGCTTCTCGTCATGTAACCCTGTCCAAAACATTGAACGTTACATATTATTTCTATCAACAGAAGAAACATGACCGCTTTCTACTGCAACCTGTAGTAAAGCTTCCAGACAACATTCATACGCGGTAACATTCTCTGAAATTTTCTGAGATGCATTTTAAAAAGTCTGTATAACAGATTCATTAGTTAAAACTTCGCCAAACAGAATCTCAAGTTTGTCTAATATCTGTTGACTGGTTGCATTTTCATTAAGTGAAATAAGAGCACGTCTGGCAGTACCGCGTAAAGACCTGTGGATACTTTGTAAAACAAAATGTTCAGGTAAATTCTCTGAAATAAAACATTTGTTTTCAAACCGCAATACATCATATGTCTCATCGCCCTTTATAGGTTGTTGATCACCTAGAAAATAAGGTAGCTTTGGCGTTTCCTACCTGGGCATCTGTAAATGTAAACCATTTTGAGAATTATTAAAAGAATGTGATGGTGAACTAGTCCCTGTAATAAACTCTGTAAGTGTCTTCTATGTGTCCCAAAACCAGGGGAACTTGTTGTTAAGGACGGTTTCTGCAAAGAAGCATATTCTTTTTTAGTTAACACAACATACCACTTTTCTTAAGTGCTCGTAAAACTTGCTCCAACTGCGCCTCTGACAAAGAGGTATCCACATCTGCACCGGATCCATCGGATCCTTTCTTGTCTGCCATTGTTTATACCTTAAATGAGTCAAAGAGTATAAACTGTAAAACAAAAAGTACATTACAGAATAGCTGACATGAAAACAATATTACTGTTGCTGAAATTTGGAGATATAATTTAATAAGACCTGGTCACCATTACAGAATGAACTCCTTGAAGAATTCCTCAACATTTTATAGATCTATAGGAATTATATAATATTCTTGAAACAAAATTCCACATAAATAAATGCAGTCTTTTCTCAGGTATCAATATTCCTAACTTACAACGCTATAAAAGTACACAAGACACACTGACTGACTGAACTGTATCAACAATCAGCATAATAATATCACGGACCCACTGACTTGGTGTTTAGTCACCAACTAATTGCAATAATACCTTAATGAAGCAACTTTAAAATACTATTAAATTTTAAGACGTGTGTATGGGATTCTTACCAAGAAAATCTGCTTTAATATTTATATCAGACCTTCGATGCAACACTATATATTATCACGCGATTATATGTTCAGGCCCAAAAGCCAAATAATGGAGCCGCACAACCGATGTGCTAAACAATACAGATAATATATATAATTATACGCTCGTCTGATCTAAACATAGCTTTAACACAATTAGAAACACAAATTGACACCACAACACAGACAATATATCACTTACCTCACTCGCTCCACTTCTCAATCATACATCTACGGTGTAGGTGCAGTGCAAAGAATGTGTGCAAAAGTTATGTACAGAAAGAGTTATAGATAGTTGGGCAAGAATAAATCAGGCCGAAATACTGGGACAACTCAGTAATTAAACACTCAAGTTTGCAAAAATTTTTAGGCAAAAATGTTTAAGAAAACTGCTCAAAATTAACCCTTGGACACTGTAATTTCAAAACTACCAAAAACTAATTTAGTTTTTCCTTAAAAAACATTCTAAATCACACTTTTTACTAGATAACTAATAATTTTCCACTAAGAAAATGTTCAACTCAACAAGTTACCACGAAAACATGTGACCAAACAACGATTTACGTGACAACATATAAAATACACAGAGAACACAACTCACAGTAACTGTATTCTATAATAGTCAATTTCAATGACAGCGGTTTATAACGATAATCTACAGGAGGCACCTGCATATATCTATAAATTTCAGTAATTCAGAGTTCCAAAAGATACCCTTTCTCAGCCGTTCTTCCGAATGAATTACGCGTCGTAAAAATCGCTCCAGTTGTTTCCGTAGTTATTCAAATACCAGTGCGTGCACTTAAAAAAAATTCACTTGCTAGCTTTCAAATTCAACAAAATCTGAATCATCCTGAAATAATCTATATGGATTCGAAAACTAACGGAGAAAGGTATGTTACGTTTGAACAAACCTGACCCTGTGCAATCCCGATTTCGCTCTTCCTTATCTCCAAATTCGGATTTCTAGCTCATGTCAATTTCGGCTCAATCCTGCGTACGCCCATGGCTCTGCATCACGATTGCACCTAGATCATAGTCCCCCCCCCCCCCACCCCCCAAAAAAACGCTACAAAAACCTTTTCATGGTTTCTGTATCCTCAGTCTTTAGGCTTCCTCCAGACCGACGTCTGTCCGACCCGATCCTCGGCGGCGGCGATCTTGCCGTCCCTGACACTATGGCCCAACGGAAACCCAAATGGCCACCAATGTCACAGGTGTGTTTTATAAGGGCAAACAAAGTCCTGGCGTAGGTTTTTAATTATATTTGTACCGTATAAAACGGGCCTATAAAGATATAACATCTATTTAGAAATAAATGAAAACAATCTAACATTAACACACAATACAAATATTTCACATATCAATATCGAAATGAAACTTAATGAAACGCTCTGCGGAAAACACTACACATACATACAATACATATACATTAATAATATAAAGAATGCCATAAAATAACTGACCACATAGTCCGATTAATTAATAATTATAACCACCCTTTATGATAATTATAAAGAGCACTAGATATCTAACCCTCTTAACTTGGGAAAGATCTGAAGGGTTGTGAGGGACGAATGAATTTAGCGGTGAAGGAATAAAAGGGTGGACGAACAACCAAATAATAATCTTTCTCTCAATCTGTCTTTCATTCAAACATAAAACATAAAGAACGATTGAACGGAAACGTTAAACAGTGCTAACACGAAAGCACGTGCGGCAGTTGGATAGCCTCGGCCGGCTTCGTAGATATACATTGTTAAATGTATAAATCCGAAGTATTCCGATTCAACCAACAACAACAGACGACACAATGGCAAACCACCTTTGACAAAGACAAACGAGGACAAACGGAAAAGTCGGCGCATGCGCGATGACAAACGTTCGCGTGTACACGTAACTATGGAATGGCGCATGCAAAATTAATATAGATAAAAACAGACATATAAAACATATCAAACTGGGACACATATAATTGTAAATAATGTATTTAATTAAAACACGTCGATTTTTACCATTGACTAAATAGTTTTGTATTTTATGTCTTAATATCTTTCACTATCAAGTTGATTTGATAATTTTAAATAAGTATTAAGTTATATACTTTTCAATGCAAAACGTTTAATCTAATATGTTTAATCTAATTTGTGATTCGCACGAATAATGGTTGAAGGTTTTTGGTTCGTGTTTCAGGAGAGTGGCGACTTCTATGACATGTTTTATTTGAGAGCGAAGCTTCACCGCCATGCATATCAGCATAAAACAGTGTATATCATAGGTGAAATGTACGTGATTTTTTTATATTTACTTACGTATTATCGCAGTTAATTTATATAAGATTAAACCAGTATAACTACCAATGGTGTAATTCACATAATCAATATAAAACGTTTTTTGCACATTATTATTTACCTGGTATGGTTAGTTGCGCACTAGGGAGAGCATATTTAAAGAGTATAAAACGCGAACTAAAACGCTAAGCAAATTGCAATCAGAGGTAATACACTCATGTATCATCGCTATTCTCTAGAACCACCAATAGACAGCTCCTAGCCTTTGATATCTGACGTTACGCTTGGCATGAGAGCCAATCATAAGCTTTGTTTGTATTGTGTATAAATAACAAAAACATGTTACTAATGTGCATGGTCATCGAACGAGTGTGCATATGATCCGCAAACCAGCTCAGACGCGTTATCAGGTTTGAGTTTGAAACAATAATACAGGTGTATTTATAACAAAAATGCAGTCAGTTATTTGAATATAGATGACGACAAATCATAGTTAAAACATATTTAAGTTAGTAATATACATGTTAGAAATGCAATTCAAATATACAAACTAATAATGTCAGAATGCAAGATATGTAGACACTATATTGCTTAACCTTAAAGGTGCCGTTTAAAATTTTGGTAAAATGACAAAATTAAAAAAAAGTTGTTTCAGATTCACATATTTTCATTTTTGTATGATACTTTTAAGGGAAAAGTGATACTGACCATTTACCATGCTCTTAAATATCCATTATATGCATCTTTTGACGATTTGAAAACCTGGAAATTATAAAGCGTCGTGCGACGCGAAACGATTGAATAATTTGGAGAGTTCTGATGTTGTAGTTATATTTTGGGGAACTACGGTATTGCTTATATAGGTAAAAAATACATCCGCTCATTTTTACTTTATTTAAGTGTATTCTTGTTTTTAAGCATTTAATGACAAGCTTCAATTCATGCCAATTCTGTGAAAAGGTCCCTTTAAAGTGGCCTTTTAACAGATTTTGGCGTGTATTGAAGCATGTCATTAAATGCTTTATATTGATAAATTTAAACATTGGACCTAAAAATCCCCAGTAAAACAATACCATTTAAAACATAGGAAAAAAGCAACCCTCAACAGGGCTCGAACCACTGACCCCTGGAGTCCTGGAGTAAAAAGCCTCCAGCCTAGACCACGCGACAATCCATGCTCATGCAATGTTTTATTAACCTATATAAGCAATCCTCGTAGTTTCCAAAAAATATAACGACAACAACAGAACTTTCCAAGTTATTCAATCGTTTCGCGTTGCAACGCTTTATAATTTTAAGGTTTTCAAATCTTTAAAAGATGTATATCATGGATATTTTAGAGCATGGTAAATGTTCAGTATTACTTTATCCTGACAAATATCATAACTGAAACGAAAATGTGCGAATCTGAAACATTTTTTTTAATTTTGTCGATTTACCAAAACGTGAAAAGGCCCCTTTAAGACTGCAAAGTACAATTAGACAGAAATGAGCAAAAAGGTCGAGACCTAAAATAGTTTTGTCTTCTATCAGTAATACGTGCTGCTGATATTGTGTAAATAGCTTAACTTGAAACAACACTATAAATAAATGCATAAAATGCAAACCGTATATAACATTATAAGGTATTAGTACGCAGCAAACAGGCAGCACAAAGATGCAAGTCAATAACAGTAATTGTTTACGCGATTTTTTCGAAACAAAAACCCATTCAATGTCAACATTGAAACAGATTCAAACCAACTTTAATATGTACCTCATCTGGGTTTACATTTTGTTTTGATGCAACAGTATAATACTTAAGCGCCCCTATACCAAATAACTTCAGCATGTTCAATTGTAAATGTAAAGCTGAAAATAATGCAGCATCATGAACACATTAAAACAATTAGAAATATTACGAAAGCTGTTTTTTGTTTGAATGCCCCTTTTTCCCGAAATATGACGACGGGAACCGTCTTTGCTTGTTTCAATTTTATACAGCAGCTTCAAAGGATACTTTAATTTCCAATGTGAAATAAAAGAAACTCTATTAATAGAGGAGACTGCTGTTTGATTATGGAACATCAGATAATTAGTGGTATCTGACACGAAAAAGTTTATTTAGAATAGATTTCGACTATGGTATCATGTTATAACACTTTGACATGCGTCTTTTTAAGGATTGTACAGGCTTTACTTAAAGCTGATGAACATCTTCAATTCGAAGGAAAAGACGGGTAAGAAGAATTCGGCTGTACATTTACTTTATATCACGCACGATTTGTTGTTGTCACGTTATAACTGTGTGCATAATAGACACATAGTTCCAGTTAGGTAATCTTCTCAATTTATTTTGCAGAGTTTTCTGCCCTGTATCGAATAACAGCTAGTTTTTTTAATCCGATTGGCACAAGCAAACTAGTATTTGCTACTGACTTTCTTGTAAATTTAATGAAAAACAAAGAAGTTGGTTTAAGAAGGTGACTACATTATTCAAACAAGAGAATGTAACTATGAAAATACAGTGTTTGAGTTGTTGCGCCTTTTCGTTCACATGGTACTTGGAAAGTAATTCAAAGATCTTAATATCCTCATATCATACATATTAATAACATGATTTGTGATGGTATAAGTATTATTTAAAGTTGTTTGTTTTATAGACAATTGAAAAAATGAGCCAAGCTGTTGATGATATGAAAGTATTGAGCAAACTAACAGATGATGTTTTTAATGTAATACTGAACTCGACGAAACCGGAATTACGAGAGTCCAGAGAAATCTTGCGCAACGTTTTGTCACGCGAATTACCAAAGTTTGTTCGCGAGAAACCGTTGCCGGGAAATTATGCTGACGACAAAGTAACATAATTATTTTTATGCTCAAATATCGAACAGTGTTTTAGAATTAACTATTTGCAAATGCAAAGTTAGTTGCAAAACAGCAAATAAAAGAAAATTAACTAGAACAAAACACTGACAATATCTCATTTGTAACTTAAATTAGATAATTTACTATACACATTATTATAAGCACATTGAACATCGACTTGTTTAAAACACTTGCATCAATTACCATTAACATGAGCCATACTATTCCCAAGTTTAAATCGGGATAGATTCAACACTTTTTATTGATGACATATAGTTTTTACAAATATGACTCAGTTCTTTATACAATGAGCTGGCAAAAGTAACATGTTATTTTAAACACAAATATATATTTTAGGAATCAATAGAGAAGATAAAGCAAAACATGAACATCCCGAGAACGGAATACATCATTCAGGTAAATACTTAGATGCTTAATGTTCAGCATTTGATCACAATGGTTAGTACACTGATGCAAAACATAACCGATAGTAATTATCCACATGGAACCCGCTGCATAAAAAAGGTAGCACATGACTCTGTGGTATTTTCTGGCAAAATGTCAGCATTTAAACATTCAAACAAATATTTGACGTAAACATACCACCTTGATATCGTATGTCAGAATATAATGTTCTAGACGTTGTTAATGTACGCCGCGATATGACAGTCTGAGGGTCGTTGTTAATAATTTCGTGCATCTTTCTTAACATGGAGAGTGCATCCGGACAAAACATGTTTTGTTTTAAAGTATTCAATACTATTCGCTTCAGTATTTATATATCAACGTTTGAAACAATTAGATAACTTGTGCACCATCGTGTCAGATTATAATAGCAACGAACTATCAGATAACAAGTTAACTTACGTGTTTCTTTATGACAATTAACACATGAAACGTTGGCTTTATGATAATAATAATTTGATAATTGGAACGGTAATTATTTGATGGTGCAAGGGACATAAATCCCCAGACGCTTTATAAAATACTTGAGTTGTGTTCTTGTATGACAGAAACTCACTTAGGCTCTAACTCCTATAAATCATGAGTTACTAAAGTGGTTAACTAATTATATGTTCACAACTTCTTTAACGAAAGGGACATACTAATAGTTTGTAACACCAGTATCAAACATGTTTTCTAAGCTTTTTAAGGCATTGACATCAACCATAAAAAATGATACAATTGTAACGTTATTGTAAACCATAGTTCATAGGTAAACGAAGATACATGTATTAAATATAAATTGCTTTATACAACCACATAGAGAGCTCAAATCAAACATTGTCATAACTTTATTAGCTTTTAAGGTGTAACATGACGGCGTGCATTATTTGAAGGCTTAACATTATTAAAAGGCTTTATACAAATATGTTTGAGCGATGAAATAAACAATTTCAAAGGTTTCGCTTAAAGTATCTACAAACAAATGGAAGTAATCCAATATTCCCCAAACCCAATATTGACAAAACGATGTTAATTGGGTAGGTTAAAACGTAAACAGTTGATGAGACTCAATAACATCAGGCAACATAAAGACAAAATATTATTTGATTTTGGTAAACACAGCTTAACTTTGTAATGAATCACGCTCCGTTAATATAATACCACTCGATAACTTTAAGTATAGGCTTATTTTGTAAGGTGTTTGTTCTCAATCAGGTAGAAATAAATCATGAAACTGTTTGAAGAATTCGCTGAAGTTAAATTCATGTGAATAAACGCAAATTAAATTTATTAGAAAACGTATCGAGTCACTTATCATATGTAACAAAGCCATGCGTTGCAGGTGGCAAACCTTGATTTTGGAATGAAGACGGAAAACCCAATAAACACCCAAGAAACCGACCCAATCAACAATCAACAAGCCGACCCAATCAACAATCAAGAAACCAACCCAATCAACAATCAACAAGCGGACCCAATCAACAATCAAGAAACCAGCCCGATCCAAAAAATGCTTTTCTACCGAAAACATATTGTTGATGTTGCGAAAACGGAAGAGGTTACACTTTAATATTTGTGCATACTGTTTTGCTTATGTAAATAACTAAAATAACTGTAAATATGTGTTGTTCCGCTACCTTATTGGGACGTAGAATACTAGCTAATACAATGATAATGTTATATTTAGACACAGCTTTTTCCACCAGTGCGTTATAAGGAGAAACTTGTGCGTGTCTTCTCTACAAAAAAATATCCTGAATCATGTGAACATGTTGACCAGAAATTTTGTGAGGCAATGGAAAAAATGGTATGTTTGTTCCCGAATATGTTTGAGTAATACATTACATGCTAAAAATAACAACACGTGTACATAGTGCAAGTTATCAGTTTAAATATATTTAAATCCAGTTAGTTAAAACTAAGAAAGTTTAAGCGCGATTACATCGATAGGCATAGTGCTTATTGAAACGTTTTCTAGTACGTTCCTTGGATAGACCAAGTACTTGTTGTCTTTTAGGGAAAACTTAATAACGCCCTCTCAGTGAGGATCGAGCCCGTAACCTCCCGGTCGCTAGGCGGACATCATTGCCACTACGCTAATGCGAAATTTTCTTTAAATTATAAAATGATTTATATGGCACTATATTTGTTTAAACGGCTCTGTATTTTTAAATCTTATATTAAGAAAATGTTTATTAGCATATACGATGACTAGTAAATATCACGCAAATTTTATTAACGTTTTAATTTTACGATTAGGCTAGAGAGAGACCTGCCGACGAAGGAACCGGTGAGAGATCAGTCGAGGTAAATGTCCAATAAACGTTTATTAAGGTAATTTCGAATGAATGCAGGTGTTGTAGACGACGGTGCATCGGCTTGATTCTGTGTCAAATATCAAACGGTGTTTCGGACAACTGGAAGTCGAACACCGATGTCGACACACCGTCCTTGAATGCCCGTTATGTTCAAATCCGAATAAGCTTATTTGTTCCCGACATAGATGTAAAACTGTTCTTCACTGAGAAAAAGATACTTTAAGGCCCTATATACATGAGATGTATAAACAGGCAACACTTTTAATCAAACATTTTTTTGTTTTTTACAGAGGAATCAACAGGAAGTCATTGTTCCAAACATCGCTGTTATTTCAGATCGAGGTAGGGTTGAAGACTCTATGAGGCGGTTATGAATGTATTAAAATTCTTTCCCAGTACTTAGTCTGTGAAAAACACAACATTAAGTTCATGAAAGAATGTTTTCTCTTTGCTTGTTATTTCGGAGGTATTGTGTGTATCGAAGCTTCAATATCATGAGATTTGGAGTAAGTTGCCTAAAATACTCCTGTGTCATTAAACACTTTATACAAATTCAAAATGTTAATGATTAATGTGGATGTTATTTATAAGATGTGTGTATGTGTTTAGTTCAATGTTTTTACATACATTTGTTTAAACGGTAGCTCTGTTTGAGGGAATCTATATTGTTGTTTTAAAATCAAGTGTGCATGCCTATTAAACATCATTCGTCTGAAATATGTCTTACATGGCAACGTTTTGTTTTTCAGGATTAGTTTCACAAGTACACTTTAAGGTAAAACATCATAACAGCAGGAACTATTATGACTGGTGGTGGAATTAATCTTAGCCCCGTATTCAACATCAGTTTGTAAACCCTATTCGAATGTTTCCTTAAAAATAGGAATATTTCTGAACTTGGAATTCGGCACCTCTGACTTCATCATTAGTTGTGTTATATATTTTGTTATTGACATTAACATTAGGCAAGGCCCTATATATCCAATCGCTTGACGTATTTGTATTGGTTTTAAGTGTATTTTTTATTCTGGGGCCTAAGAATTGGTTGGTGAATACTTGCCGGGATAAATAAAAAATATTACGACGAATTAGTTTCTTTGCATTTAAAAGGTTTCAATAGCATTGCAGAAATTATTGTAAGGAATTCAAATTTTATTGTATACTTCGTGATCAACCGTTTTTCAACGAAGTTGAAAATCCTAGCTATTAGATGGATACATGTTTTCGGTCGTTTGAAACGCGTCAATATAGTTTCCGGTCAATAAATTGTGTATGCATATACCAATTTTGAGCGACAACGCATGATGTGGTATTTGAGTCGTGTTGGGTTATGTTAGAGGTCACAGTTGCTAAAAAGAGGGAAACTGTTTCAACTAAATCATTTTAGTTTGGATATATATATTGAACTGACATTTCGTTAGAAATATTAACATTTTAAGACAGATCGGTCAATGTAAATTTCGCGTTATATAGAAAATCAGCAAACAGGATTTGTTCGGTGAATACATTCAGTTGTCATTGACCAATCGGAATGTATCAAGTGTGAATTATGTTCAAGTATTTCTATAAATAGAAAATAGGTATACTATCAATAATTTGAGATATAATGGAATGATTGTTTTGACATTTTGTATACACGTTTATTATATGCAGATCTACCATTAAAGTACCTTTTTTGTAAATTTGATTAAGGTCAATGCGACTATTACTAAAAAAGAAAGAAAAATACGTTCCTGCTTTATAAGTTTATTACTTGTTGTTTTAACTTGATAATGACATAAAATATATTGTGTAATGTTAGTGTTTTAAGCGTTAATATATTGCCTGAGATTTCATTAGGGACAAGTTGTGTCAATATTTAGTTCAATGTTTTCTTAAGTTAGAACGAACACTTGTTACGCTTAATGTCTAAATGTTCATAGATGTATAGATGTAATAATTAACACTTTCTTTGCACGACGTAGATATGTGGCATATGCGATTAAGAAATGTGATTTTCTTGAGGCAACAAAATACCTACAGGCACATGCATATAACTGGTTTCTGCTTTCTTTGCAATATTAACAGAACAAATTGGCAAACAAATCTTTAATGACACAATGTATTAGTATACGTGTTTATAACCATAATATATTGGATCTGAGACCAGTTGTCATTTTGATTTGTAGGTGTTCAACGACCCAGTTCATGGTCACATTTCAATGCATCCTCTCTGTGTGCTTATCATAGACACCCCGGAATTTCAGAGACTTCGTCACATTAAACAGATAAACGCAGCATATTTTGTTTACCCGGGAGCCTCGCACAATCGCTTTGAACATTCACTTGGGTAATGCATAATATAGAGAGTATATTCAAGTTGTTTAGTATGCATACTAAGCCTGATTAAA
This sequence comes from Dreissena polymorpha, assembly GCF_020536995.1. Classification (NCBI taxonomy): domain Eukaryota; kingdom Metazoa; phylum Mollusca; class Bivalvia; order Myida; family Dreissenidae; genus Dreissena; species Dreissena polymorpha. Next base: position 89,930,123 of record NC_068363.1, read on the forward strand.
AACCAACTCTCCAAATGTCATCTTTAATTTGACACCAATCAATTTCTTTTTTGCTTATTCGTTTTTTTTTCAAATTCGTTAAAAACGAAAGAGCATTTGCAAATGCCTATGCAGATTTCATTCACTGATGCAATGTATGTTTGGTAACTTAACAAGCATTAAGCATTTCTTTTCTATCATAAGAGTAATATTAAATCAATTCACACACTTTCTAACACGGGAAAATACACTACATATATATATTTTACACAATATGCGTTGGTTTTGTGTAAATTATTAAATAATGCATATTTGTAACGTTTATAAAAGCGTGTGCTACCTGGCTGGCCGAGTTGTAAGGAAACTCAAGAAACAGAAGCAACCCAATCTAGACATAAATGACAAAGATGTACTGTGCGTACAAATAGCAGGACTTTGCAATGATTTGGGTACTTCATCTTCTTTCTTTTGTTTTATTAAAAATAGCATTAAATACGATTGTGCTGTATTTCAATGAATTGTTTTATCATATATAGCGTTTGTTAACATGGCGAGTTTTATCATCGTTCTTATACATTGTTATGTGTTATACAATATAAAGTACATTTTAAATAAATTCCTACACATGCAACACGTTTATTTGCAAAGATGCATTTGATACGTTTTGCAGGTCACGGGCCCTTTTCGTACTTGTTTGAGCATCGTTTCCTTCCACAAATGCAGCCAAACTGCAAATGGACGGTATCCGTAGTTGTTTTATACAAATACAGTTCTCCATATTAAAACTGCCAATCGTGTTAAGATTTAATTTAAACATAGCAATGATTAATTTATACTTTTATTTGTGTTATTGCACAGCACAAGGAGGCGTCTGTAATGATGTTCAGCCGTTTGATCGAGAAGAACAATTTGATAGATAAATTCAAATTGTACGGTCTTGAAAACGAGGATATCACCTTCATTAAGGAATTACTGAATGTAAAAGCTGAAGAACAGGTAAATAACTGTAGATTTTGTCTAAAAAGATGAAACAACATAAAATGATGGCAAACTAGTATAATGACTTGTGCAGCAATGACGGTTATGTTCTGAATGGAATGATGTTTTTTTTTTAAACATAATCTGTTAAAACCCCTGCAAAACCTCTCAAATCAATAAAGGCCGGTAAAAGCTAGATCATAGTTGAAGTTCCAAGGTGAAATAAACGAAATCAACAACTAGCTTGTTTTAATCCGGAGCATATATTTGTCCACCACGAATCGATAATATTATGTTAGAAAAAAAGGTGATTGTATGCGTATTATAAGCACGCCCATGTTAACTATATCCGAGCTCATTTGTCAAACATTAAGGAAAAATTAATATATAGACATAAGCCCTAAGCAATGTTTGAGAACATCATTGTGCTCTGCCTTCATTATTTAAACAATCACATCAAGATCACAATAATTACATGACTTGTATTAAGCTCAATCAAAGATCCAATATCAAGTTTAAAGTCACAATTCTATGACTAATGTTTAATACATGATATAAACAACTATCAATCTTTCACAGCATGTACCAATTTCTATAAAGGTTTATATAAAAGACAATCATTGTCAGAAACGTGCGGCAGGCAACAATCAGGTCCCTTTGTAAATAATCATAGAAATAGCTTATACATTACGTAGTAGAAGTGACAGTACATTGTTCAGTTTGTGATGAGCCTAACTCATGAAAGCATGGACTGTTTCCAGAAAAACATGTCAGCATTGATATAATTTATTGTACGTACTTTCAAGTGCAACATCAGTGTCCAATTTAAAGGTCTATGTTAAAGATCAGAAAAACGTTAATAAATATAGGTATAAAAACTTCTCATTACTTTTCTTTTAATTTGACTATTATTTACTGGTTACAAGGATCCAGAATGGAAATACACTGGAAGAGATGAATCCAAGAGATTTCTGTTTGAGGTATGTGACACTTTTAGTCGTGTATCCACTTGACATAAAGTTGCAGAATATTCGAAATGGTAAGTGTATGGTTTTCATACGTGGTGCATTAGAAAACGAAATGTAAAAGTGTAATTGATATTAGCGAAAACATTAATGGAGCTATTTTATAAAATAATGATACGAGTTCGGGTTGCATTTTTTGCAAATAAATATGTTATTAATTCGTATACTGTTACTGTTTAAATGATAATAAAAACAACGCGATTGATTGCATTTTGCCATACCCAGTAGGAAAACGGTCGTGCAACATTATCATACACAAATGTGTACACAATTTAGTTATATAACAATTAATCTTAAACGTTTACAATAATGTATATATTAATATATAAACAGCTGAAATATCAATCCAGTATATTACACATCAGTAAGTTGATTGTCAATCATGACTTGTAACTATTGTTATCGATAAATTGGTAAAAACGGAGTGGTTGCGTTTTAGATTTGTCTTCAAGAAGTATCAGATTCGAATCAAGTTGAAGGCACACAATTTCGTTTTATTTTGTTTTTAGTTATTTTCGTTATAATGATGGAGTATATTTAAATGATTAGTAAATTAAAAATTACTTTATATTAAATGTTTTGATTACATGCATCTGTTAAAAAGTAAAATCATTAAAAGTGAATGCAATTTTATTTTAAATGTTGGATCACATGATTAAATAAAACGTATGTCACAAATTAACGCTTTTAAAATATATTATTTATTTGATTTTCCATTAGATTGTGACAAACGTTCGCAACGGCATTGACGCTGAAACATGGGATTCATGCGCGCGAGATTGCTTGATGCTTGGAATGAGCAGCAGATTTGACCACATGCGGTGCATCAAATATGTCCGCGCGATCAAAATAAAAAACAAATATCAGATTTGTTTTCGCGACAAGGTAAGTCAGTGGTAAAGAATATTTACTCTACCGATCAGAGCTCTTTAATTTCTGTGGGAATGTGCCGATTGCAATATGCATTAACACGGAATTGTATTCTTCAAATTTAAAACGACAATGTAAAAAAACTTTAACATAAATGTATCGAAATAACCATATGTAAGCCATAAGTGTCGAGGTCAACGTATCTGTTAAATCTCACCCTAGTTGATTATTGCTTTGGAAGTCCCATTGCACAGAAGTATCCTTAACGCGTATTTCACCAGTTAACCTATAAACAATATTTCACTTCGTATAAGTTTATAGACATAATAATATTTATTGCAACGTAGAACTTGGTTGTGCTGTATCTTCGTCTTCAAGTGATGGGGTTTATTATAATCGAATACACTTGTAATTACTCAACACCTGCACTATTTAAAACTTTTTAGGGGAATGGGTCCGGGTCCCTTTGCTTTGGAAAATTCGCGTCATTTTGACTCAATTTGTGAAAAATGTTTATTATAATTCTTTATATTGGGAATAAAAGATATATTGATATTGTATTCACTGATGTTTTACTTAAGGAGCTGGATTAGAAATCAATTAAATGCTGAGACTTATTGAACCAAAATGTTATTTTAATTCTTAATTTGGGAATGTTCAGGTCCCAGTTGGGAACAAAATATACTTTTATCCATTAGAAGCCGTTCTTTCTACGGGACTTACATTTGAACGAAAAACCCACTATGAAACTAGAACGTCAAACGGTGTTTGGATGTCAGGATGTACCAGTAAAACGATGACAATTGTACTGAGTTGTTAAATACTCTCACTTTATATCCGTCTTAATTTTGAGATGACTTTCATCTTATGTCGTTATAGGAAAAACGTGATTTTGACGAGCTCTTTTTCATTCTGGCAAAACTAAAAAACATGGCTTATCAGCATAAAACAACATTCATCGCAGGTGAAATGTACGTATGCAAGTTTTGCTTACTCTGTTTTAAAACAAAAAAACGTGGCCACGCACACGCACACACACACACATATATATATATATATATGTGTGTCTGTGTGTGTGTGTGTGTGTGTGTGTTTTAACAGGTCAATGACATCATATCACTGCCATTGTAAATACGTAATGATAATGAAAATAATATAATTACTCTCTTGCTTTTATGCGTTTATGTCACAATAATGGTAATGGGATATGCCTACGCCATAATGCGATGATTTATTATTTTACATTCTTTTTAAAGGATTGTCGAAGCTGTAATGAAAGTCAACGCTCTAATTTTGTTGAAAGGGACAAATAGGTACGTAACATATGGCATCCAATTCATATTGTCATCTCTTTGGGAAAACAATACTATTAAAGTATTAACAATAAAGGACAATTCAGTATGACTAGCATATTGCCAATTTGTGTTAACTTTAGTGATAAATTTAGTCATTCAAGATTTGATATATACATGTATTATTAAAACAACAAATGCATATGCACCTTTGTAAAGCATACATCTCGATTACTAATAATCCGAAGACTTAAACACGTTCAAGAAATTATATTCTTCTTTAATGTTTTAGAAATGATTGTACAATAGTCGGAGCTAAAGGAGACATGAACGCCTTTTTCGCTTTGACAGACGATATAATTACTCAAATACTGAACTATCCCTTTCCCAAACGGGAAGAACTTGAAGATTTGAGGAAGACACAAGAACCTAACCAACAAAGGCTCGAGGTCTTGCGAGAAGAGGAACAAACATGGTCAGAAGCAAGATCCATTTTGGAAAAAGTTTTGAAACGAAAATTTTATAAGTTTGTTGCCGAGATAAAACTGCCAAGGCTCGCAAAGGTAACAGTTTGTTTGTTATAATAGTGTGTATACATTGTTGAAATCAAATTGTTTTGTTATTATTTATAAGTAATTATTGCAACCGAAGGTATTATCTTGAGTATCAGTTATAATAAGGACGTACACTTTTGATTAATTATGAATATACCTTACTTTGCCTCACCCCGTTACCGTCTTATGTAGAAGCTTTGTAAAATTGTTAATACGATATAAAAAAGCAAATATGCTTTGAAGCAGAATCACTGTAATTTATTTTGACAATGGTATTGCATAAATACAATGATTTTTTTTTATTTCTGAAATCGATTCACATGTTTTTTAAATCAATACATATATTTGTGTTGTTTTTTTATATCAAAATTTAGTTTCAAAGCATACTTGAAAGAACGATTGCTGAATCCGGTGTTGAACAGAATGACATTGTTTGTCAGGTAGTTGACAATATTCATTTTTTTAAAGTAAAACCATGTCAGTGTTAACACGATTTTGTTTTATGCCATGACTCATCTACTTAATGGGTTTTCAAAATAAAAGTTTCATTTTTTATAATTTTATGAACAGTATATGTTTCTTTTAAACAAACTGAACTATTCAACATTATACGTGCCATACAACTGGTGACCATACTTTTATTCAGTTTGTTTTGCATAGTTTTGCAACATCGCAATAAAGCATATTCGTTTCTTTTGAGAGAAATCGTTCAATACATATAACTCATAAATTCATCCACTGAAAAACAAACGTGTAAAAGTTTTCGTTCGTATTCGTATTAATGTCAACATCAGTTTTGGTTTTATTATTTTTAGTTCGTAGAGCTAGATTATGCACCAAAGGTGTGTAAAACAGTTGCTTTCTATAGCAAACACAGGCCGGATTTTGCTACAGTTGAACAGGTATATTGGTACACTCATTTTTATACGAAGTTAATTATATATTACAATAATTACAACTTCTGTTTCATTCATATGAATGATGCATTCTGACTGGATAATTTCTTCACGTGACAGGTTTTTCATTTTCCGATGAATCCACTTCGTAGGCAAATTTAAACATGAATATTTGTGCAGCTTCTTTCTGGTCATAAACAAGTTACCAAAATGACGTTATGTTTTGCACTAAACTTAATGGCGTTGTTTTTATTGGTCAATAGCGAAATGACGTTATATTTTTTGAACGAACTTCAGTGATAAACCCGTTTGACGGAGATGAAACCAAAACTGAAAATAGATCCATACACTAGATTAAAAAGGACTTGTGTGACCCTAACAACGATATAATTTCAGCTTAAAGATCATTTTGTGTTGTTATTATAAGAATTGAATGCATTTTTCTGCATTTCATCGTTAGCGTTTATTCAAATTAGGCGTTATTTTCCCGACAGTTCATACACCGATGAAATGCCGAAAAATGCTACTCAATTCTTAAATTATATAAACGTCGAGCTTGAAACCCCCCCCCCCCCCCCCCCCAGATTTTTACAATTTTGATGTATCAATCAAGATATAATCGCTCGTTTAGACGTTTGAAACCTAAACCATTAACATTTTATTCAAGTATTCGTGCATTTTGTAAAACGAACACACTCATGACGTAACTATAAGCAAAATAATGTAATCATTTTACTGCAAACGATTGGTCTATTCCATTGCATGGACAACAACATAAAGGATTCTTATGCTGGCTTAACAATGAGTGTTACATAATTGCGGAACGTAGGAAATGGCAACTTATCTAGGATCGAGTTATACATACAATTTAGCAATATAATTGTAACAATTGTATTCTACATTTCAGGTAAGAGGTTCTCAGTCGTATTTAAAAGAGACAATTGTTCGCGTGTTCTGCAAGGAAGACAGGCACTTCCATCTACTAAAGGAGAAGCTCGACTTACGTACAGATATGGTAAATATGATACTTCCCAATCCGATAATTACAAACTAAAACATTTTAAACATTAAAAGTAAACAGACATCTAACACTGTATTGAAATCAACATTGTTTTACGTCTTAATTGAATTATATCATATATCTCATATCATATCTCTAGAAAGTTATACATACATATATATATATATATATATATATATATATATATATATATATATATATATATATATATATATTTATTAAGTAACACAAACCCATGGTATCTTCTTACAGACGATGTAAATAAATACAATATATATATCAAAATTTATATATTTAAACAATTAATCATGAATTCAATTTAATTGCAACGCTTTAGGCTTCTTTTGGAAAATATGTGATTTGTTATAAGATTATGAAGAGAATGCGACCCTGCATATATTGTTTACGTATAATTTATTACGATTGGGCACAACTGAGTATAATTATTTGCATAATCGACCGTTCTCGGAACTCGGCAAAGCCAAGATACAAACAAGTATTGACTAATATGTGCTCTTGCAATACACGAATATTTACTTAGTTTCAACATATTTAGATGTATGTGTACCTAACATAAATAAGAGGGAAACCAGAATTCACTGAGTTTTTAAAAGCAGCATTCAATTATGTATAGTACATCAATAGTTGTGTATGTATTCGGCATAATAAAATGCATTGAAAGTGCTAAAAAAATCGTTCATTTAATTATTTTAACGGCAATGCACATGCTTTTGTTTAAAGTCCACTAAATACAGTAACTTATTAAACAGATTGATGAGTACAATATGTTTTGAGTACATGGTATGTATATACTAGCAAAAACACTGATACCAGAATTGGGTTGAACAGTGTCCATATCTGACTGTCCTCAACATCATACTCGGACACAGACACAAGTCAGGATTAAGTAATTCTTTGAAAACCACAAAAATCTGTGTCTCTTTAAAGCGGGTATATACGATTTTTTATATGTGTTAAATTGTAATATATTGATAAAATATGTTACAATAACACAGAATTGGCAAGAAAAATTATACATTAAAGCCGAATTTCATAAAATGCAGCAAAGACAAATTAGCGCCCCGAGCCGATAGTGAAGTACATATTTTCCTACAATAACCGAAGCATTCGTCTTTGTATTAGGATCGGAGATAGTGTTCGTGTGTCGTATGAATAGATATCGTTGCAGAATTTCAAATAAACCGTTAAACTAAGTTTAGATGCACATCGTACATGTATGGTCTACATGCTGGCGAATTCGGCTGTACAGCCGTTTTCAATTTCAGAATTAAATATCTGGCTTATTTCGCATTTTTCGACACATGTTCTTCTTAACTTTTATTTTAATTTATATTAAAATATATATATAATAAGTTTTTAATACAGTTTATATAAATTCATAAATATTTGACTAAATCGTATATACCCGCTTTAAGTTATCTTACTTAACTCAGTGCAACCCTTACGTAACATTTTTCAGATGAATACTCTCCAGTTGAGCTTTGCTGATACGGCACTTGTACGTATTCTATAATTGTCTTTTATCTTTTTAACTCAATCCATCTGAATGTATGCTTTAACTATTTGAGCTCTTTATTCCATTCCACCTGTACATATGCTACAGTTTTTTCTTCTTTTGAACTCATGCCACCCACACATACTCAGATTGATGTTATCTAAAACGTGTTCTTTCTTTGTTTATTCTTGATGAGCTTATTGTATGATGCCTTTCTTAAGTCATTTCAACCGACAATGAAACGATATGTTGCATAATCGTAAGCGAAAAAATTTTTTTTACACAAAAGTATATACGCTGATAATGCATTATGTCACATCAATACTTGTTTTAACGCTTGTATTATGTCTTTTATAATTTTAATAACGATACAAATATCGTTGCGCATAAGGCATATTAATTTGTATGTCATTCATATCCGAATAACAAATACTATAATCATGATTAAGATAGTATAAAGATACGGTTGTACATATATGTTGAAAAACTTCGCTACTTTTAGGACAGTCGAATAGATAGTAATGCTCATGTTTTCAGGAACAACATTAACCGTACAAGACACGTTCAGACTGTGGATACAAAACACAATTAACAAAGACATACAGCTTGTATACATTCTTTATCACTGCAATATTTTCTGAATATATTTATGTAAATTTAACAGCGGAGAATAGCATTCCGGTATTCTAAAAACATTGAGTGTGCGTCATTTGTCATAGCTCTTATAAAATATTCTAATCACATCGGTGTTTACATGTGTTTATTATGATCAAATTGTTGATGTGGTACTGCTTGTAGGTTTAATAGTTTCATTTTTTTTGTTATTGCGATTTTGTGTTATATATTTTTAATTGTATATGAACGTCCTGAAACTAAGAAAATATTCATTTATTCATGCGTCATAGTTAATTGATCTTTGAAATATAAAACATTACATCCATATATTGACATTAACTTTTGCTATTCAGAGTATTGATGCAATGTTGTTAATTGCAGCTTGTTTGTTTTGCTATTGCAATTGTTCTTTATTGCTTTTCGTATTAGTTCTATTATTCACAGTGATGTTGATGCTAGCTTCTGAAACTTATCAAAGCGTATAACAGTGTGTATTATTCTTTGAAGATAGCACATAACATTTATCTCAACACATTTAAACACTTTTATCATGATATTTGTTTGCTGATGATTATCGTAGTTGTTCTTAACATTGATTTAATTGATGTTGTTAATTTTGTATCGTTTGTTGTTGATCTGATAGTTGTTTGCTACTTAAAGAATGGATAATTCATTCAACTATTACTTTAAATTAAATTAAATCACACGCATTCCACTCAATATAACATTTAAAAGATTTACAATTCACAATGTATTCGTCATTTCCTTAAACCCACAGTCTAAGCGTTTCTCTTTTGCTATAGCTGTTTTTGTAAATGTATATTACTGTATTTTTAATGTCTGTTGTATTGTTTTACATTTAATGCAAACGATAATAATGTATAAACATTAATTGATTGAATTACTTCAAAATATAATGAAACGTACTTGCCACAGTCAAATACCTGAGTATGGGTTTTTGTATGTCTTGTGAATATGATTTACAGACATGGCGAAAGACCGTCACAATTTACAGGCCAGACTGGCCTTCCAGGAGAACAAAAATCAATTTTAGCGTTTGACTGGGGATTATATAGAGCCATTAGTCTCGACATGGCAAAGTTAATTCACAAAGGACAAACATAAGCCTGAAAACCTATTTGGAATAAATGAAGCGTATTATTTTCAGTTTGTTGATATATTTGCGCTTTATACATATATACGTGAGTGTTGTCGATGTATTTAGCTAAGAGTAATTAATATATTAAATAAGTTAACCTGTAAATATCCATTTCACTAACATGCCATTACATATGCTTATTAATCTGATTAAGCACAGATCCATTTACATATAAATCGAATTATGTTTGTGTTTTTTTCATTTTCGAACGATAATCCTATAACAGTTAAGTGTATTTGTCCTCGCGAGTACTGAGTAGAATGCATTTAAATTTTCAAACACTTGTTCTGTGACATTCAGAACATTTCCAAAAAAAGAGTTCTATTTGTATCTAAAACGTATGCTTCGTTGTAGAATAACACGCGCTTTTAATTAATCCATACTAAATATATGACGTCCGTCGTTAATTCGATTTTTATTTGTCCTTTTCGCTTAGCATCATTTTTTCTTTCTATTGTCCGCCATCTTGGGTCACGTTAACAACACATGTGCAACGAACGTTAATCGTATAGGTCCGATTACTTTTGCGAACCGATAGTTAAGAATGATGTCGTTCGTCGAGACGCTCCGTTGACGTTTTGAATCACTTTCAAAATTTATCGATACAGTTTGTTACGAAATTCAACGTATTATGTCCGAAAATATCATGACTCTGTAATCACGAAATAATGTAGTTGTGAAAACTGCAAGAGGGTTACACTCTGTTGAAGCAAAAATCGCCGGCCAATAAGGCCGACGATTTTTCATTTCACCGTCGGCCTTTTTAAAATATTCGTAGGCAATCGCCAACGGGCCAACGGGCTTTCGCCATGTCTGGATTTTTATGTTACTTCACCCATATAGCACTTTTGAGTACACAGGCGTTGTTTATGCAAATCTTTCTACGAATAACAAAATCGATATTTCTTGGGGTTCGCATATTTTAATTGTATGTAATACCTATAAATTTAAATCTTTTTATTTTTGATATGGAGTGTTTAAGGGACTATGTTGACCGAGTGAGCTTGGTACAAGCGACTTGAAGTATTTATATCGGGGTAGTTCTCGTAGTATTGACGTTTTGAGAATTAACAAGAAGTGGCTATCTTACAGTTATCTCCAATGATAGTTGTTTTCCTGGCCGACTATAACAATATATAAGTAAGCCTTTTAAGTTACTACGATAATATGCTTCGGGTGAATTAAATTTACAGTATAGGTGCAAAAAGACGTTTATTGCATTTGCATGTATTTGTGGATTTTAGTGTTGAATATGTATTTAAATAAGCTGTTACAACAAAGGTTTGAGTACTTTATCGACTAAAACACCAAAATTACTATCATTATGAACAATCTAACTCATTATGTATTAAACAAAGAATGGTGAATTCATTCGTTTAATTATAGATGTTTTACATCATTTGGCCTTCATGGTATATACATTGCAAATGCTATTCTCAAATTCACTTGTTCGCTGGTTTGATCTCGTTCATCGCCAATAAATGCATTTTGAGGTTTCATTCCGGCTTTCTTATGCCAGTGTTTGTAAAATGCTGAAATAAACTTTATTAACTTACTTCGCATATTAATGTATATATGAATACGTCTACTTTTTAGCTTCTCTAGTGGAAGGTGTCAAATAAAAAAAAAAACATAAAGAGACGATCAGTAAGTAATACGACCAACTGTTATCCATATTACGTTTTTTTTTATATGCGGATCAAGAATACACCATTTGCTTTGCTAAAGTAACTGATTAGTATACTACTTTTTAAAATAAATTCTAACGTGATTGTGTATTGTTTTCGTTATTTATGTTCCTTTTAGTCCTCTTTATTGAATACATTATAATTAACTGGTCCAGCATGTGACAGTTTAAGGTATATTATACACTGGACATTTAGTATAATGCAACTTGTGTGAATTGTATTCTGTTTCAGGCATGTTTCCCTAGGTTGCGAACAGTCTGAGGTCAGATAATCCAATCAGCAATCATTTTCATGCATGAATTACTATAGAAAAAATTAACATCTCAATATTAACTTCAATAGATTTTTTTCTCTTTGTATTTAAACCTATTCAAAACATATAATGTATCAACCACGTAATATATGTAAACCGAGTCCATTACAGGAATATATAAATAAGCTCATTAACAAATTACATGCTGGTGATAATATAATTTACAATATATATTATAAAAGCGGAAACAATACTTTTAATTGTTAGAGGGTTGCAACATCTTTAAAAATGGTATAAAATACTTATAATTAACGTTATTATAAAATAAGTGACTTTAACCATGAATATAAATTATGTACAACATTGACTGATATTTAAGATATTTTTTCAAAACACAAATTATGAAAAATATTAGAGAAAAGCTGGAACAAACTGATTTATAAGCTACTAAGCTAGTGGTTTAAGATAATTTAATTAAATCAAATACGTCACCAACAAGTATGTGTGCATAAATCGAACTTATCAAAATCATTTGCAAAATATCATGTCTCTTTCACGTGAGATAGTAAACGACTGTTCGTATCCGTGTTATTCAACGTGAAAAATCGATGAAACACTCACGTCTTTATTAAGGTAAAATGAATGGCAATAAATGAACATGTGTATTTAATTTTCTTAAAAAACACCAATTGAACTGGAATACCATTCTGATATATATTAAAGACATGTATGGCATCATTATATATCATTTTATGCAAAAAAGTCATTTTTGAAAAAAATGTCATTTATCACTGTTTCGCGCTAAGGTGACAAAATGTTATAAATGCACACGTATGCCGCAAGCGCACTAAATTAGCATAAACCAACAAGGGGAGGCAACTCGTGACGTCGAATTTCGGACAGTAAACAAAAAGTGTTTCTTTTTTACTTCCCTTTACATGGATCTAAATAACATTTCATGCTGCATGCAAGCTATTTATATCACAACAATTGTAAACAAATAAGTTCGGATTATGTGTTATCACAGTTATTGACAGTGTGCCTGACTGAAATCAATGTGCAAAACCTCCGTCAGTTAATGGGGGAAATGCCGTTTTGAAGCGTCCACCCCCTATGCGATATGGAGCCATTATGAGCCACTTCGCTTTGAGACTGTCTATGTAGCACTATCTAATATTTATTCATGTCTTTATAAAAATACATCTAGTGTGGAACATATTTATGTATCTGGTTTATTTTCTTCAAAGAGTTTTAAACTTAAATTGACTCTCCTAAAAAGTGGTAATAATAATCATGTCATTAAATAAAACAGGTAACATACTAACGATAAGCTAAAGCTATTTGTATTATCAGTATGTTCAATTGTTGCAACAACAAAACAGTAAATGCCTCGTTGATATGCTCTTTGAACTGTTGTTGCATTGTGTTAATTGAGCTTGCAATATAACTGTATCTATTGAGGCTTGAAGCAAGGCATTGCAAACGTTTTATAGGAGCTTGTTCATGGTGTAATCGTAGATATCGAGTCATGTTACGAAGTCCTGGTATTTTGTCCACTCAGATATAGATAATTACTCATATCAATATTTGGTTCCTAATTATTTCGCTTCAATAATGTTTCGTTTAAAATAAGAAACTAGTAACAACAAAGATTCAATTTATTTTGAATACAAAGCACTAAATTGTAAATATAACTTTCGTTTCGCTAGGATTTTTGCAAAATCCGTGTAAAGTTCAAACAATAATCATGTTGCTACAACAGTTCCAATTATTTCTTAACAATACATTTTTCTTGTGACAGGTCTGTACGCTATATCTAATCACTCGTCATTTGATGACTTTACTGCGCAAGTGCGTCGTCAAGAATGACAATGCGTTACTGATGAAATCGCTGAATATGCAATCGAATTTGTGTAAAGTTTTCGGATGAAGGTGCTTCCAAGTTTTATTGATAGACTTAAAGAACATGCCTTGTGGTAAACACGCTAAATATGTCAACATTTCGCATTTGTTGTTGATTGAATGCTACTTGTTGTACAAGCGTTCCCTGATTATAGAAGGAACAGCTAAATTTTCAAGCGTCACAGGCATCGTTACGCACTGTCGGTCAGCTATAAATAGATACGGGGCTCGACGGATGTATACATATATATATATATATATATATATATATATATATATATATATATATATATATATATATATATATATATATATATGTGTGTGTGTTTGTGTGTCGTACTATATGCAAACTGGGGCTAATACAAGTGCTAATACAAGTGCGTAAAGTACCGTTCCAGATTAGCATGTGCTGTTCAACCCAGCTTAAAACATGACGACATGTACCTCATAGACTGGATGTTTGTTTAGAATAGACTTCATCCACACTAAAATTCCATAATGGCGGAAAGAGTACTCCCTGATTAGCTTCATTAGACTTTGCCTACACATGCTTATCTGGGATGAAACTCAAAGCACGTGCATTCAACCCGGCTTTCCCAGAGCGCTGCTCGTTTACAACATTGAAGATTGGCCTCTTGTTTTATACTTACAAGTATATGTTTAAATGAATATTCCTATATTGCAAATGTTATAGGCAAGTGTATTGTGTTTTAGAATTTCTTTTACAAACATTCAATTGTGGATATTGAAATTATGACCGGGTCAACAACATATAGATGACCGAGCTGCGTCACTGCATAGTATATGAGCTTCATGCTACTAACGTGGTGTGTTGGGTTATAAAGACAACTTTGTGACATAAAATACTGATATTTGAAGATGGTAAATCATTGGAAAATTACATGTGAGCCCTTCTCTGTGAAAATGGGATTTAATGCATGTGCGTAAAGTGTCGTCCAAGATTAGCCTTTGCAGTCCGCGTGTATTATATTTTCTGTTTAAACAATGCCTCTTCTAAGCAAAAATCTACTTTACACGGAAAATGTCGTCCATGATTAGCCTGTGCAGAGTACACAGTCTAATATGGGACGACACTTTGTGCACATGCATTTAAACTCCTTTTCAAAGAACATGGCTAATACGTTTAGTTAATAATACACTTGACAGTTAACTTCATCTGTTATTAAACATTACAGCCATAAGTAAACTGCGAATACTTTATAAATTCACAAGACATATCCTCTGCGAAATCAAGTAATGGTAGAAGTAGACGTTCAGTGTTTATATTATAAAAAGGTGGAAATGTACTGGCTTTGAACAAACAAACTACTGCGTAATTCTGAATTTATTTTCGCTCAAATTACCATACGACACATACATTGTATGTTCTAGTCGAATTAACAAATACAAATACAAATGTCTTAAGGCGGCTTACATACACGATCTTAAAATAGGTACATTTTCTTGCCCATGTGTCTCATAAGCAGACACAGTACCTGTAAAATTAATACAAATACTTATAGAACAGATATCAAAGCGGTTAATTGATTCTTAGTGTTAATTAAAGTTAAAAGTGAATTAAAGTTGTTAACCCAGTTTATATAGATATATAATCCAATTTTAGAAACTTAAGATCCAAAACAGTAAGATTAGTATTATTATGTTTAAAAGAGTAATATCCTTGCGATAAGACTGAAGTAGATTGTAGTCTACGGTTTAAGCTGACATTCGGCATACGCATTTAACGTCACTTAAAAATGATTGATTAGAAGATTCCTTAACTCAATAACAATTTCAATGAAACAAAATATTTTGAAGCCGAGAGTGTGTACTGGTGAAATACGTGTTAACCTTTTCCGTAGTTCACAAAATAGCATAATTGGGTTAGTAATAACAATTAATTTCTTTAAAAAAATAAATTCAAGTAGCAAATACATGTATCCGTTAAATAAAAGGTTTAAATCTCGTATAAATCATTAGATACAAGCAGACGACAATACACCATGCGTGAAATCGATTTCAGTAGTGACTGTCTGACGTCACTAATACGGTATATATGCTCGTGCTCCACGTATCTCGTTGTTTATGCGAAATAGCTTTGACTGAGAAACACCACCCACCCGCCCAAAGAGATTGTTGTTAATTATGTTAAACCTTGTTGTAATGTTCAAATGTACTGCCGATAAATTTATAACAGAATGGCTGCCAATCTGTCGCGTGCGACCACGGAACACGTTCGGGTTACATTCACCAACTGTACACCACTCATCGTTATGACGTCGGTTTAATCGACAGGCCTCACATCATGGATAGCGACGGCGCCATGGCATGGATACATCACTATCGTCCACAGCTATGTTAATATCCAGTTTGTTGCTGAGACGCGACATAATTGAATGGAAAGTATGGGTAACAAAGAGTGACCCAATGTGTTTGTGTGTTTCTGCTACTTAACCTGTCGTGTAAAAGTGCTGTTACGTGTGCCTTCTTGCAGCGATATGAATGTGTATTAATAGAAATTTGTCGCGGGAGACCACGGGAAACGTTCGGGTTACATTCACAAACTGTACACGACTCGTCGGTAAGACGTCTATTGAATCGTCGGGCCTCAAATTGTGGATAGCGGCCATTGCATTGATACATCGCTATCGTCTAGAACTAGTAAATTATCCAGGGTGTCGCTAAGAAGCGACATCAGTGAATCGAATTTTCAATTCTGAGCGTTACAGAGTTTAGCACAGAACGTAGGTCTAAAAATAACGCATTGCACACAGCAGGTATATGTTCGGTTCGTTCGTGCGTATGGTTGTCATGTGAGTGATGGACACTCAGGCGGACATAGGCGGGTATGTGCACGGGGTTTTCATTGTTCGGTCAGTCCTACGCAATACTTCGACCAGTAAACTTTTACTATTTTAAATTCGGACCGCATTAATAAGTTGGCTGAAATGACCCGTTATGTTTGTTGAGTTACACAATGTCCACAGTTACATGTTAATATTGGTTGTTTTCGGGTACTGTTTTCCAGAGTAATTTTACATTGGGCATTTGATAATTTCTGATGAAAATTATCTCTGGTTTTTACCCTAGCCTTGAATTCACCATTTCAGGATAAAGGATAGAATTGAGGTATACAAATCATAGTTGTACTGTGTTACAGAATTTATGAATCAAAGTTGTATTGTCATTTTATGTTACGATCATACTTGATTGTTATATATAAGACATTATGGGAAACAAAGTGTCACCCACTGTGTTTGAGTGTTTCTGATACTAAAATCACGCCGGGTATGCGGATACTTTGATAACAGATGGCACTTCGATACCAGATAACAACCAAAGTCACGTGCAAGAGTTGAGTTCTTCAGCTTTTTTCCATTTATGTTCGGTTCATTTGGTTTTCAGACACGCAACATTGTTTGGTCGATTAATGGTATAGTACTTCGTATTGCGGAGCAAGAAAGAAAAACCAGTGGGGCTATCTTTAGGACAGTACTTCCGGTCACCTCCTCGACATGACTCAGTTATAGTGCTAGTCTATAGCTGAGGTTTATTTACTCTAGTGCTAGTCTGGTGTAAATTATATTCCGCCATTTGGCCATTTTTTTGTATTGTTCTTCTCATATGTTTTCTTTTGTTCAAATATAGAATATAAATGTGTTTACGTAAGGTATCACATTAAAACATTATAATAAATATGAACTGAAAAAGCTGGCGTTTCTTGTAATTATTAATCAGCCCTTGCTCTTGTTAATAAATTCGCGTAGAACAAGTGGTTGTCGCAAAAATGAGGGATCAATTTGATACGTTGGCTACTGTAACCGAACGTGCATGACATAGACAAATGGTAAAGGACGGTTACACTTTGCAATCCGAATAACTCTAACCGGGTGAATGAATCGAATCTAGGTTAACTAATGGGGTACTGAGCTGCTTTCTGAAATAATTTATTATGAAAAGAAAGGTAACGTGTGCTGAAGTCATTAACTCATGAACTGGCCTTCACACATCGAAAAAATAGAAAACATATGCACAGTTTAAGGATATTCCCATAAGCCTGTGCAGATTCTTTCATACGACACGTTTACCAAATATTGGTTCTACAACAAATACAATGAAACGTGTCCGTATCGGCGTAAACTTGCTCGTTATAAGTTTCACTGAAACAAACAATCATTGATTGATGCTACAAAATAAAGATTATCAAGCAATTAATTTATTTTTCTCAGACATATTTATGGGTCGATTTCAGAATGAAATGTTGATATCTACATCGTATATAGGCGCTTTGATTATTAGTTGTTTGAAATAGTTCGTTTTACAATATTGCTCAAAATATCTACTTTTTTTTAAAAGCATGTTAATTAAATCTTTTTTTTTATTCTGATGATGTATAAAATCCCTTCCATGCCATAATAAAAAGATAACTAGCGCGCAATTACTGCACAAACGAAATCGTATAACTTGTAAGAATTTATATTGCTCATGAATTATATTAATAAATAGTCTAATAAAAAAGGTAAAAACAACATAAATCTAGACGCGTCCCAACAGTATACCTTTCAAATATATCGTTGGTAATGCATACTGATTTGGAACTTACGGGTAAATAAGA
This sequence comes from Dreissena polymorpha, assembly GCF_020536995.1. Lineage (NCBI taxonomy): Eukaryota > Metazoa > Mollusca > Bivalvia > Myida > Dreissenidae > Dreissena > Dreissena polymorpha. The sequence goes on from NC_068363.1 coordinate 89,948,486, forward strand.
ACATACTTATGAAGAAAATGTTTTTAGCAACAAGCAATATCATATATGACAAAAATATGGACACTTGCCAATCGCCTCGTTTTAAAGAGGCCACATCAATGTATATCTATGTGTACTTTATCTGAGTAGAGACAGCCTCAGATGTCGATTGTAAGGACATCCCATATATAAGCTTTTTTCAAAAATGAACACCACAACAGGATGCGAACGCAAAGAAAGGGACCCAAACTGGCCGTCGATGGTAGATATTAGATTGTAATGGCTTGATTTATAGCATGTTCAGTTATGTTTGATGGAAAATGTTGACAAGGTCTAAAAATAACAACTGACGTTGATGATAAAATACATCTTTAGGGCCCCTACAAGAGTTTTCAAATCTTTACAGGAATTTCCTCCATTTAATCTAGGGCGATCTACTTTCTCATCCAGGTGCTTCTTTGTCATACCTATGAAATTGCGAATCAGTTTTGCTATGTCGCATCGTTTGCTCGCCACCTCAAAGGCGATGTCGCCTCATGCCCTTGCCATGTAGAGGCCCTAAAGGAGAAACAACGGGTGGCAAAAACGAAACACCGTTATAATATATATTTAGAAAACTAGCGACAAAAATACGCTTCATTATGGAGTTACTCTTTCAACCGTTGATTTTGTTTTATATCAAAGCAGAAAACAATAGTTTTACTTCATTGAGGGTGAAAATATCCTTCAAAATAAAATACAATATTAAAAATTAACGTAAAGTAATCATGGATATAAATTATTAATAACATTGACTGATATTTAAGATATTATTTCAGAACAAAAATTGTGAACATTATTAGAGAAAAACTGGGAGGACTCTAACATGGAACAAACTGATTGATAAGATGCTAAGCTAATGGTTTAAGATACTAAAATTAATCCAAGTGTGTTACCTACAAATCTATGCGCATAAAGGAAACGCATCAAAATCATGAGCAAAATATCATGTCTCTGTCACGTGAGATTGTAAACAACTGTGCATATCCGTGTTATTTTAAGTGACAAATCTGTCACGTAATCGGATGTACTTTAGTGAAGATAAAACAAGTCTCTGATGTCTAAAATATTTCTTTTATTTTACTCTATTCCCTAACACCAAAATTGTACTATAATAATTTCAAAGTCAAAGTAAATAACATAACGTGAATAATTCCTAAGAGAAAGCGAGGTACCGTCTGCCTATTTTGAGGGTTATTTATACTGATCCCGTTGTGTATTCGCTTAATTCGTGACCCACGCCTGTCAACAAGTAATGGACGTCAACGTGTGTATCTTGACGTATATAGACAGATGATGTATGATCCCTACAGATTTTACACCGCCTGTACTCGCGGGCCCCTATGTAATTTGACAAGCCAATTTGTGTTCACAGGTGTATTCACACCTGGAACACGTATCGGAATGTCAGTCCTCCCCGCTTAATGTATTTTCTAATTGTTTATATGCATTTTACGAGTCACGAATCTTATGTTTTCTGGTCCTCCCCGCTTAATGTATTTACTAATTGTTTATATGCATTTTGCGAGTCACGATTCTTATGTTTTCTGTTAGTTACATCTCGCTGAAATATTTCTATTGACTTTTCATAAAGTAATATATTCATTATAACCCATTACATTACACATCTACATAATCAATTTTCAAATTTCATTACACCCTACCCGAAGGTTCTATTTCCTAAATTAGTTTGTTTATACAACAATAACACGACAATAACAACACAATAATGTACAATAAGACAAATTCTATTATTATATATATTGTATGTATACCCTACCCTAAAGTTCTATGACGTTACACAACTCACTCTTTCAAATGATTTTTTTCTATTATTATATATATTATATGTATACCCTACCCGAAGGTTCTATGAGATAAATTCTATTATTATATATATTATATGTACATTACGTTACACAACTCACTCTTTCAAATGAATTTTTTCTTATTTCATGATATGAAAAAATTATGATGATGTCAACAATTTAATCATGAGATCTGTACGAAGATAAAATATTGTATAACTCTGAACCAACGAGATTCTAAAAATATTTCCTGTTATGAAATTAATGATTTTTTTTATTTTTTTTTTATTTTTTTTTGTTTACCAAACTTGGTGATGTCTATTACTAAGTTTACGTCGTTTGCGTTCTAGTAGTATTTGTCTGTATCTCTGTATGTGTGGTAACTGATGTGATGCATGAATGAGGGCTATATCTGGTAATGTCAACTGTGTGAAACAAAATGTACCTACACGTGTGTTGTTGAAAGTTCTGTATGGTGTGCCACATGTTGGATGATATTTAAGTTTACAGCAAGGTGTTTGTACTGCTGCTATACTATGTTTTGAACAGAACTTACATAAAAGTTTTGATAAAAATTGATAACGTCTTTGACGTTGGTGGCCTTGAGTGAAATATTGTTGGATGCGGTTATGCAATTGAGTGTTATCTGTTTGAGCGAATGTGGTGATTGACATGTTGCGTAATTTGTTTGGGATGGATGTTGAATATTTTAATCGACGGAATGTTTGTAGTGATTCTAAAGAGTCAATGCCGTAGTACGTGAATATTGCTTTGCAAATTTGATAATTGAGAATGTGTTGTTCATTTGTTAAATGATTGAGCATCTGTTGATGAAGAAGAGGTATGTTGAAATACGTAATCAAGAAAATCAATGTATCCACTTGAATTTCGCCAGATCTCATCATATAAGTAAAAATTGAAACATTATGTTCTTGTTCAAGGGTGGACATTTTTTCAAACGTAGTTATAAAATAATGTATTTCTTCTAATTGAGTTTCTTCAATGGGTAAAGTAATGGAAACTGGCAATTGAAAATTAAATTCTTTGTAGAATCTAAAAAATGATTGAAAGAAAATCGAATTAGTGATCCAAAAAGTAATGTGTACAAAGAGGTCAACGAGGTACATGGTTAATAAATGAAATATATAGTTATAAAAATAAGGAAATGTTTATATCCGTTTCGTCAGTGGACAGCACAGTTCTTGTATGTTGTTTTAGTGGACCATAAAGTTAGTGTAGCTGGGCGTCAGCGAACAATGTTGTTCTTGTAGAGTTGGCGTCAGCGGTTGATGTAGGTCTTGTAGACTGGGTGATATTGGACGATGGAGCTCCTGCAGACTGGGTGTCGGCAGACGATAAAGTTTGTGAAGTTTGGTGTCAGTGAACGATGTTGGTCTTGTAGTGTTGGCGCCCGCGGATGATGGGTTTCTGGTAGATTGGGCGGCAGCGTCCGGTAGAGTTCTTGTAGTTGTTGACTCTGCGGTAGAATAACTCGTGGAATCAAAATCATCGTTAGATACAGTTCATGGTGTTGACATTAGTCTTGGTAAATTATATACAATGTGGCAATAACACATATTTCAAACGTTCGTTGCAGATTATACGAGTGTTCAACGCATCTTGGTTAACTATAGACAACATCCTAATAATACATATTCCAAACGTTCTTTGAAGATTATACGAGTGTTCAACACATATATACAGTCACAATAGACGAATACGGGTGATATATCGATCGATGTGGTAGTGCACTAAACAATTGTTCGTAGATTTTAGTTTTCAAGTATATCGTTCTGTTCATTATTGACGATAGTAGGTAATATCCAGTAAACAGCCCATGGTGCTGTTTATGGTTCACAACTTGGTTGATGACAAGTTGTTATCGCCAAGGATTATCCTGATGTCGTCGTCTGGAAGGGTTTGTTACCCTCGTAGAGACGGGTATAGGGATGACAGTGTTCTCGGTCGTTGCGGGGGTGCTGAGGGCTTTTTGACCTCAGACACGAGAGGTTCGTGCGCCACATCACAGGAAGCCACGCCCACATAACCCGGGGGACTGAATTCTCCCAGGTGCATATCATCGTTGGCAGATCGGAATTGGGTTATTATGGGACGATTAGATCGGGTCATACGTTTACATTTACAGTAAATAAGGAGTGCTGCACCAGAACTCAGAGCGGTCGCTACACCTATGATAATGTAACCCCATAATGGGAAGTCACCTGATGTCGTGTCAATGTCATTTAATTGTCTGATACTCTGCAGTTTTGTTATTAAAGCTTCCATAGGTATTTCTTTGATGTTTGATAGTTCATGAGGCATTTCGGTTTTAGTGAAATTAACGAGAGAGGTATGGAATGGTTTCCAAATGGAAGAACCCTTAAAGGTAGGTATGTCGAGTTTGTCGGTCTGAAGCCGGGTTTGACTGGAGTTAATGTACCAGGCATTTAATGTAAAGTATTCATTGTATGCGCGACAGTTCATGGGTACATTAACAATGTCTATGGGAGCGATAGCGCGAGCGGATATTTTATTTTGGGAATGATCTTGACATATCGTCACGAGGCGTAGGTCTTGTCTAGAGACTATCGCCCAGTTAACAGATCCTAAATATTTGGCATCAGGTAAGACGGTGTTAGGGTGTATGATCACCTTGCAATAATCCTTTATGTGCTGAGTGTTGTTAATCATAATGGCTATGACGCATAATTTAGACATGTCTACTTGGTAGAATGGGGATTGTACGTCACATGTACGTCGCGCTTGACACGTTTTCAGTTCGTTATTTGTCAATAGGCAGTAGTGATTTCGCGCTTGATCAATCAAGAAGCCCTTAGTTTCTAGTTCGTATCTAGCGGACATGTTATAGTGGATCTTATTGTCATTGATAGTTTCGTTAGTGGGTGAGTAGGGCATATCGAAATTGAATACTTCATATACCTCGAAAGAAGCTCCTATCTCGAGGAGAGGGATGTCCATTGTAATGATAATAGTAGTAGGTGACATTACGACGGTCGTTGAGGTAGATTGGTAATAATGCCATAGGTCGGTCTTGGGATTAGCTGGTAGTTGTAAATTATTAGGCACTTTTGTCGCAATGTCTAATAGTACGTCATTCAGGTGAATAGGTGAAATAAGAGATGGAAAAAGTTTGCCAGTGCTGAGCATATTAAGTTGTCCTTTAAACGTTTCTAGATATAGTGATGCGTGGAAAACAGCCTGACGTAATTCATCAATCATGATCTTCAGGGAGTTGTAATTAACCGTATAATCTTGAACAGCATGGGTCATTGCCTGTAAACGTTCATGTGTGTGCATGATTTTGTCGTCAAGTTGTCTGAGGGTAGATATCAGAGTGTTAATGGAGTGGCGATTCTCAGTTATGTGTTGTTGGGTAACATTGAGAATAGATAAACTATTTTGTAACACATGGATAATAGTTTTCTGGCTTTCTTGAAGTTGATTAACGTGTGTTTGAATATTACGGATGTCAGAATCGTCAGCTGTGCCGAAAAGAAATTTAAAGAATCCGCCTAGGGGTAACAATGAGCGTTTCTGGGTATGACTGAGCGTTTTATAATCTAGATAGCTGTCAAGTACGTTGTCATGGTCAGAACGGATGTATTCGATTTCCGTATGGAGTTGTGCTAATGATTGCTCAAAGGCGTCTGTTTTTAAAAGTAGATCATTTCGTTTGAATTGGAACATCATGTCTTTCGTGGTATTTGTGATATCGTTTAGTCTTGTTTCAAGTTGGGTAAGAAATGTAGAGAAGACGTTGGTATCGAGAAGTAGGGCTATTTGCCAATGAGCTCTGGTCACAGACACTTCGTTAACTTTTTGAAATATAACATTTTCGTTAATCTCAAATCCCCCGATCATGCGCAACGATAATATAAAAACAAATGATGGCAACATCATCTGAAATATTACAAAGAAGAAGTATATTATCCGATTTGGTTACTAACTAAATGCTATTTACATAACTTGAGGTCATTCAAGCGTATAGACGTCAACGTTGCTCGTGTGGTCGTTACGGTAAATATTACATATGATCAGCTATTGCCTCTAGGCACGTGAAAATCACTTTCTTAATAGATTTATTAGATCTCTGACGTTGTCGTATGGATTTTCTTTTTTTGTGTTTAATAGCTATTCCATCAATTTGCATGTTATTATGGGTCGAATCGGTGTCCGATTGACGTGGGGGCGGATATTGTTGTTCAGCCCTATCGTATTGATGTGTGTCAGATTCGCTAGAGTTTGACGCATTGTATTTGAATTGTTTTTTCCGTAAATGTTTTTGCAATTCTGCTAAGGGGATGTCTTCCTCCTCGTCAGAATTGTCCCGAATTTGACGGGTTTGCCTAGTTATGATAGGTAACCCTTGTATTGACTTACTTAAATCACTATCAGACTCACTAGTTTCGGCAAAAGCTAAATTTGCTTTCCTTATGGGGCGTCCCATATTAGTATTTGATATAGGCCACTCATTTATATTAGCATGTCTTATTTGGTCAGCATGGACTTTAATAGTTGAGTTGTCTAATTGATTCTTTATGATGTATGTTAACGGTGATTTTTGTTCGATAATACGATAATATGGTCTCCATTTACTGTCTAATTTATTTGTACGGTGTAAGTTCTTATAGTAAACGGGGTCATTAATCTCGAATTTGATGTCTTTTGTATTTTTATTCGCATATTCGGCTTGTTTATCTTTAGATTTTGAATTTGTGCACACACCTTTTTAAATGATTTGTGTTGTTCTTCTAATATTATTTTATGATAATCTTCGCCGTGATATTTACGCCTAGGTTTTAACAAATTGTCTATTGGTAGGATGGGGTCTCTGTTAAATGCTAAAAAGAAAGGCGAATGTTTTGATGTTTCTGAATGGGAAAATCGCATAGCTGCCAAAGACATGTTTAAATGTAAATCCCATTGTTGTACGTTTTCTTGAATGCGTTTTGATAGTATATTGTTCATAGTCGAGTGAGAGCGTTCATTTTTACCGTTAGCTTCTGGGTGATATGTGGACGTTTTGACATGTTGGATATTCAGGGATTTTAATGTTTCTGTAAACGCCGTACTAGTAAACTCTTTACCATTATCGGTAATTATCCTTATGGGACATGAATGACGACAATAAATCTCGTTTACTAACAGGTGTATTACGCTATCAGAAGACTTATCCGGCGACGGAAATGCCTCTATATATCCTGAAAATTGATCCACGAAACATATTATATATCTATTTCCGGAAAGCGTTGTTGGATATGGTCCGCATATATCTATGGAAACGACCGAGAAAGGGAATGGTGGTATTGCGGTTTCTGATGATACGGGAGCTTTAATTGCTTTCAAGTTTCTAGTTTGACAGACAATACATTTCGACACGTAATCATGCAATTCTTTGAACATTTTAGGCCAATAATATTTCTCTTTTATGGTATGAAAAAGTCTTTGAGAACCACCGTGTCCATTTTCGTCATGATATTGATTAATAATTAAACCTGTCAGGTGTTTAGGTACAAAAAGCCTAAAGGTAGGTTCTTCATCGACGCTCGATATATAGTATAATATCTCATCAACCATAATGAATTTTCCATCTTCGTGTTTGTTTAGTTTCCCTAATTTTAATCTCGTTTTAATCTCAGATATGTGTGGGTCTTTTCCTTGTTCAATTTCCATATTACAATCGTTTATTTTATCGGGTTCGATTGTCTCGTTATTCATAACCGTTTGTGGGATCGTGCTATTATCAATTACTTGTCTGTGATCGATATGCGTAGAGTCAATTACATTAATTTCGCGCGCCTGGTTTTGTCTATTTATTTCCGGACTAATCGTATAATGTTTATCGTTAATATCTAATTCTATTTCCGTTTGTTCGTCTCGGTCATTCGTTATTTTGGTATTTGGTGGTCGGCTTAGAAAGTCGGCAATTATGTTCTTTTTTCCCGATATAAACTCAATTTTGCAATTGTAACCTACTATACTTAAGGCCCATAATTGTACTTTCTTGTTTTGCATCGGAGATTCAAGAAGGAATTTTAACGGGCGATGATCCGTTTTGATAACAAATTCGGCGTTGTGTAAATAATGGTGTAATTTATTTAGACTGTAAAATATGCTGTAACATTCTTTCTCAATAGTACTATATTTACATTGCGTTGGGTTTAATCGGTGTGATAGAAAGAATATCGGTTTTTCCCCTACATAATCTCCGGTTTCATTATCCCCGCATTTTTGAGTTAAACAAGATCCAATGCATTTATCCGAAGCATCTGTATACAGAATATAACCTTTATTCGGGTCCGGATAGGAAAGGTAAGGAATTTGCGTGAACGAGTCTTTTAATTGTAAGAAACTATCTTCACATTGTTTTGACCATGTAAATGGGACATTCTTTCTCGTGAGATTAATGAGAGGCTCTACTACTTCTGAATACGACGGACAGAATCTCCTATAAAATCCCGCCGCGCCTAAGATAGATCGTACATCGCGTACGCACTTTGGTCTAGGGAATTGTCGGATCGCTTCTACTTTTAACGGATCAGGTCTTATACCGTTTTCATCTATAATGAAGCCTAGGTATCTAGTCTCCCTTTGTAAGAATTGACATTTTGATAGTTTAAGCTTTAGGTTATGTTTACTGAGACTTTGCAGTACTGTATCTACGTGTGATAAATGAGATTGTAAGTCAGGTGAAAATATTAGAATATCATCCAAATATGCTACGGCGAATCCTTCACAACCCTTAAGAACTTTATTAGCTAATTCTTGAAATATCGATCCCGCCCCAGACGCACCGAATGGCATAACGTTAAAGTGAAATAGACCCCTAAACCCTGAAGCAATAGCCGTTTTTTCTCTGTCTTCTTCTTTTATAGGTATTTGCCAATAACCCGATATTAAATCTAAACTGGTGAAATATTTACTTTTCCCTAATAACGCCAATATATCATCGATTAATGGTAATGGATATGCAATTGGTTTTGTAATTTTGTTAAGCTGTCTGAAATCGACGCAAAATCTTTTCTCTTCTTTATGATCTTAATTTGAATCAAGGTTATTTTTCTTTTTGTCTACTAAAACAATAGGGAAACTCCACGGACTTCTCGATGGGCTTATTATGTTTGCCGTTAACATTTCGTCAATAGCTTTATCTATGAATACCTTATTGTTTAATGGTGTTCGATACGGTCTTAATTTAATGGGAGGATGGTCCCCTGTATCGATGTTAAATTCCATTGCTGTAGTTTGTGTTAGTTCTAAATTATTTCTTGCGAAGAGAGTTCTGTGTTTTAAGAGTATTGGAAGAATATTTTCTTTTTGATCTCCAGCGACATGTAAATCTGATAGAATCTCATCTTTAGACAAGCCTGATTTGGGTGTATTGTTTTTGATAACGCTTTCGATAGAACATATTTCATTATCTTGGATAGATTGAAGTTGGCCTATGGGACAATTACGTCTTAGTCTAATCGTTTTATGGGTATTGTTTATAATTAGAATAGGGAATTTACGATCACGCGTTGTCTTGACTACTGAGTTAACGATTGTTAAACCGGGTTCGTTATCAAAGAAAGAATTACTTATTCCAGTAAAGTCATAATTTTGATTTGAGCGTAAGCCGTTTTTTTTAGTCCTGGCAAGGAGTCTATATGCAGTTTGTGGTTTAAGAACGGTATGTCTAGTTAGCCTCGCTATTACCGAAAGGTGTAAATCTTCTTCCAGAGGTACATAACAATCTTTTATTCTTAAACACCCTAGATCAAAGTATACACGGACACCGTTGTCTCGTAAGAAATCTCTCACTAGTATTACGTTCCTATTAATGTTTTCAACGACAAAAAATGGATGTTCAATATATATAGTCCCTATTTTAAATTTTAATTTTACATTCCCGCGAATGTATAGTGAGTTACCATCGACCGCTTTTAGATTAATTTTTGTCATTTTAAGTGGTGGTTTGTGTTTTAATAGATCATAAGCTCTTTTACTAATTACGGCAAGTTCCGCACCAGAATCTATCAAGCTCCTAAATTTACAATTCCCTATTGAAATGAGGCAAGAATTTGGGTTTCCACACAAAGCAATATTATACGTCTTTACGTTTCCGTCGTTACCATAGACCCCTTTTTGGTACGACGTTCCTAGTTTTTTTTATTAAGGTATGGTTTTCTTTGAGTACATTCTCTACTGAAGTGTCCAAATTTTCCACAATTCCAACAGTCTATTTTGTCTTTCCAATTTTTGTCATATTCGTTCTTACGTGCGTAATTGTTTTGACCTACCGCGTATGCATTTATTTCGTTTTTGCTACGTCTACAGTCTTGTATAACATGACCCTGTCTCTTGCAATACCTGCAAGTGTTTGATGGTCTCAAATGATCGATTTCCATGGGAACAGGTCTATTAAGTGGTGTTTGAACTTGATTATGACTCAAATTCGAATCTTGCTCTTACATTTTGTTCGGCTAATGCGGAATTGACTGCTAACGCTAAAGTAGTTGGATTTTCTCGCATTAATTTAAGGCGTAAATAATCATGTCTCAGGCCGTCAATGAAAGTTCCAATTAACTGACTTTCGATCATCTCGAGGTTATCCTCAACATTTTCATACGCTTCACTAGATAAAGACAGAAGTCGTTCCGCGAATAATTGGACATTTTCGTCGGGTTTTTGTTTGAGTGTTTTTAAGAGAGCGAGAGCATAATGAGGGTCCTGGATTTCTGCGAATCTTATTTTAAGTTCATTTTTTAAGGTTGCCCATGACTCATCAGGAAAATCAGTCAAATACCTCTGAATGTAATCGCTAACAAGTCCCCTACTAGATTGGTAAGCTACTAACTTCAATTGATCCCCCGCCAAACGTGAAAGTACCCCATATTTCTCTATGTTTTTGATCCAATTTTTGTATTCTTTAGGATTTCCGTCATAAGTTTGAATTACTTGTGAGACGCTTTGAGTTCCGATAGCATTTGTTACTCCTCTAATTTGTTCGCTTAAATTTTGAAAGAATTGTGGAATCGCTTGATCTGCCATCTTAGATAATTAACCATAGGAAAATAAGTCAGTCACTCACCGAATATTTGCCCGTTCGTTGTTGAGGACCGGCACGTCTTCTTCCCTCTGGCCCGTGAAAGAAGTGGTACTTCTGGTTGATCCTGTTGTCACCGCGCACCAGTTAAACACGTGTCACGTAATCGGATGTACTTTAGTGAAGTTAAAACAAGTCTCTGATGTCTAAAATATTTCTTTTATTTTACTCTATTCCCTAACACCAAAATTGTACTATAATAATTTCAAAGTCAAAGTAAATAACATAACGTGAATAATTCCTAAGAGAAAGCGAGGTACCGTCTGCCTATTTTGAGGGTTATTTATACTGATCCCGTTGTGTATTCGCTTAATTCGTGACCCACGCCTGTCAACAAGTAATGGACGTCAACGTGTGTATCTTGACGTATATAGACAGATGATGTATGATCCCTACAGATTTTACACCGCCTGTACTCGCGGGCCCCTATGTAATTTGACAAGCCAATTTGTGTTCACAGGTGTATTCACACCTGGAACACGTATTGGAATGTCAGTCCTCCCCGCTCAATGTATTTACTAATTGTTTATATGCATTTTACGAGTCACGAATCTTTTGTTTTCTGGTCCTCCCCGCTTAATGTATTTACTAATTGTTTATATGCATTTTGCGAGTCACGATTCTTATGTTTTCTGTTAGTTACATCTCGCTGAAATATTTCTATTGACTTTTCATAAAGTAATATATTCATTATAACCCATTACATTACACATCTACATAATCAATTTTCAAATTTCATTACACCCTACCCGAAGGTTCTATTTCCTAAATTAGTTTGTTTATACAACAATAACACGACAATAACAACACAATAATGTACAATGAGATAAATTCTATTATTATATATATTATATGTATACCCTACCCTAAAGTTCTATGACGTTACACAACTCACTCTTTCAAATGAATTTTTTCTATTATTATATATATTATATGTATACCCTACCCGAAGGTTCTATGAGATAAATTCTATTATTATATATATTATATGTACATTACGTTACAAATCGATGAAACACTTGCGTCTTCATCAAGTACAAATTAATGACTTTGGGATTTCATTCAATATGAAAGGGTTGTGATGGAGAAATCTGCGATGTTATATTTATAACAAAGACCGGTTTGATTATCGTCATCGATTGTCTCTAGAATGTTATGATTGTCAATGGGAACTCACTAAATATTAAGGCTCGGTGATCGAGCTATTCGCTATGTTATCATGCAAATCTGAACTATACTGAACAGTGATAGAATGTATATCAAAATTACCAGGATTTTTCCCGTATGTCCATCGCGCAATGAATTTTGTTTGATTCTGCCACTAGGACCTTGAAATCAGAATTTAGATAATGTGTTTATTTATTCAACAAGAAAGTTCTTTATGTTTTACAGTAAAGGGTTGTTCATTTTACCATTAGTCTCTAAACGGTTCTGGAGGTGGTTATATGTGCCTTCGATTGCATTTGCAACTACATTTAATATCCACGCTGTTCAATGTTGGGGTCATAATTATTATATCCGTACAGGCTTCAAAGCGGCATTTACTGCTGTGACAACACAAAAGAACACCAGCGAGAATCAAATTTGTCCTGTCGAAACCTTGATTTTCAACTAAGACAATGCGTAAGACTTACGACGATGTTACATAGCTACCTGCAATTAAGTCTATTTGTTCTAATCAACTTTTTACTCAAATGAAGGTACTTGCATGCGGTAATCGTGCTCACTGGAAAGATGAGCTCTTAAGTCCACTCAGCTGGAGGGAACTGGGGGACCGTTTTTTCAGGGAGTCAGACGGTGATCGTTCATATGAGTCGTGGAGAGCACCTCTTGGTTCTGAACCTCTTAAACGCGAACACGAACATAGTTGGAGACACGTACAGATCGATGTCATGCGTTTTTTTTTCAATTTAACAATTATTGTTTTAATGTTAAACATGACTTTGTTTATACAATTGTATTATCAAACTGTAAATTATTTCGAGGTTTTTATGTTATCTCCAATACAGTATCTGTGTTTGTTTGTTTTTATCTGTATGTGCATTATTTAAATACTTGTAAGTCATGAATAGTTAAAAGTGTGCAATACATTTTTTTGTTTTGTTTGTTTTAAACGAAATATTGTTTGTACCATATAATCATATTTCACTTCGTCCAGGACACAAAACACACCAACGGAGTAACATAATTAACAAATATATTATACTTATAGTTAAATATAAATTAAACGTTATAATATTGTTAACTATATATTCAAATAAATGTTGTTTCGTTTAATAATTAGTTAAATTATGTATGCATTAATTCACTTATCAATACATACATACATACACAACTTTCATCATTCATTCGATTATTTATAAAATTTCGGAAAAGCGAATAATGCAATAGGGTACGCGTTATGAATCTTCAGTATAACTTGAATTTGCCACAGGCAACCGCCGCAACCAACTTTAACACAAATGAATACATATGAGCAGTGGGCCTTGAAAAAGGGGTTTAATGCATGTGCGTACAGTGTCGTCGCAGATTAGCCGGTGCATTCCACATAGGCCTATCAGGGACAACTCTTTCCGCCTTAACTGGATTTTTGCTGAGAAAACACATTCTTAAAACGAACATTATCATGAAAAGAAAAGTATCGTCCCTGATTAGACTGTGCGGACTGAACAGGCAGATCTGAGACGAAACTTTACACACATGCATTAAACCCCCTTTTCACAGAGCACGACTCATATGTTTTGTTAATTCTCACGGAGTTTATATAATCATAATGTGCTTCATTGGCTTCTGTGCGGAAAGCCTACTACCGCGGGAAACTCGTTCGTTTTAAAAATCAATAGAACGAAGCTGTGTCTGAGTTAGCACGCGCATGACGTTCATCTACTGTATTTTTAGCGAATTACATAGAGTGAAACAAACCGATCGACACATACAACACAATGCACTCCGACATTAAAAAAAATAATAACAACGAATATAACAGCATTAGAAAGTCGCCGCTCTGTTCGTCCGTCTGCGAATTAAGCATTATGTTATTCCACGTTTGTAGTCTGTGACAAGATAAACTAGCAGCGCTGTGTTTTCACAAAGATAAATATATCGTGTACAATTAAACGTATTGTCAAATATATTAATCGTGTAGTTTGCTGGATCATCGTTGTATCGTCGCATGTTAGTAAGGGCCGAGAGTTTAATTGAATATCAATGAATCAAAGATCGTAATTCTAAGATTTAAATGTGTTTTAGATGGATGAGGTATTGATACATAAATATTCACTCTCGCTTCTTAAGCATAATAGATTTAGACTGATTCAAATTGGTGGTATTAAAGTGTCTTATTAAAATTATTTTGAACGTATTGAAAATAGCTTTTATTTAAAAGATAGAAGGTACGATAATCTTCTATTAGAACAATTGAGTACCTATCCTTTCAACCATTAACATGGATAAACTGTTTCTAAAGCGGCATGGGGCTATGTGATTAAGTTATTTACTTGCCATATGTGCGCAAGTATGCCGTTAGTGCGTTCAATTAGCATGAACCAACAAGGGATGCAACTCGTGACGTCACATTTCGGGTAGTGAACAATAAGTGGTTCTTTATTACTTCGCTTGACATGGGTCTGAATAACGTTTTAGAGCTGTTTTGTGGCTGGATTAATCGGTCCGAAATCATTCAAACAAGACAGTCGAACACTTATCTGACAGAAGATTTCATGCTTCATGCAAGCTATTTACATCACAAAATTGTAAACGAACAAGTTTGGAATATTTGTTTACGAGGTTATATACAGTGCTCCAGACTGAAATCAATGTGCTAGTTCTTGCAAATCATTTAGTTATTGGTATAAACCGGAAAGTGCTAGAATATTTTCGGAAAACAGAAGATTTTTTATTAATTTTTGTGTAACTCAACATTTCCCGAATGGTTACGGAAATCGCCGATCGTACAGATATATTGACAGACATACACCAAATGACAGAATAACTTCATATTTTAAGTCTAAAGTGAAGTGAAATTGTCACTTTATTAAATGAGAAGCAAAATCATACAATGATCAACCAGTTATAGTAAGAAACATTAACAACTTTGGGTTCAGTCATTTTGTTTTTCATTCCGTATGCTTTTATAAACATTCAATGCAAAGTAGTCACACTTGGTAAACTAGGGGGGGGGGGGGAGGGGTAACAATGGGGAAGCTAAGGATATCTTAACATAGTTCCGTTAAAACAATTATCCTTTTCGATACATTTTACTGTTATTTTTCGTTTTTTGAAACAGTAAAATATGAGTTTTAATTCACTGATATTCTCTATAAACCATAGGAAAGCATAAAATAAATAGCATTATTTTAAAGTTCGCAACACCTTGTTCACAACAAAATTCAAAAAACATATAATTTGCTTAGTCATTCATTAGAGCGAACACAGCGACCTCTAACTCTGTATCGATCCCGTTAGTGCCTTCAAACGTTAACTTTGGTTAGCTATACTCGCTTATGTAGGTACAGTGCATAGTTTTAAATTCTGTTATTGTTATTAAAAATTCCATTGTGAAGCGAACCCCCCCCCCCCCCCAAAGCCACGTGGCTTTGAGACTATCTATGTAGCACTTACTGATACTTATTCACGTTTTTATATAATCTATTGTAGAACATATTTATGCATGTGGTTTATTATCTGCTAAGAGTGGGTTACTTTTATTGACGCACCTAAAATGTGTAATAATTATCGTGTCATTGGATAAACAGGTTACATACTAATCTAAAGCTTAGGCTATTTGTATTATCAGTGGCGTAGCTTCATGTAGGCCTGGTAGGTCAGGGTCAATAATTTTTCTTAAAAGTGACACAAATATTTTGCAAAATAATACAATAAAATCAAAAACTTAAAGAGACATGAGATCAAACATTTTATTCCCGTATTACGTAACCGCCTGTAGGACGATCCCAATAAAACTTCTTCATATTTGAAACATGCCTTTTGACAAAAAAATAAATTGTGTGACATGAATAAATATTCAAAGGGGCCTTTTCACGTTTTCGTAAATCGAAAAACATGCTCCAGATTCGCAAAGTTTCCGTTAAGTTATGATATTTGTGAGGTAACAGTAAAACTGAACATTTACCATGCTCTTAAATATCCATTATAGATATATTTTGTCGATTTAAAACACTGAACATTATAAAGCGTTGCACCGCGAAATAATTGAATAATTTGAAGAGAACTGTTGTTGTCGTTATATTTTGTGATACTATATACTAGGATTGCTTATATTAAGTTTCAATACAGCACTCATTGTATAAGCACGGATTGTGGAGTGGTCTAAGCGATTGATTTTTACTCAAGGGGTAAGTGTGTCGCGCCCAGTTGTTGGCTATATTTTTGCTTTCTTTAATTGTATTCTTGTTTTTGTTTTTTAATGGAGCTTTTTTAGAACAATATAAAGCGTCCAATGACGCACTTCAATACATGCCAAAATCTGTGAAAAATTCCCCTTAACATCAACATATGTCTGAACCTGTATATGTTTTCAGGTCATACAATGACACCTCATATTACCTTAACTTAAAAGATTTATTATGTACTATACTCATCTCCGTCAAGTGTGAAAGGACAAACAATGCACAAATTGAACTCATAACAAATTACATATAAATAAAAGCACTGCCAAACTATGGTGATGCTTGACAGAGTTATGTCAAATTTTAATATGTACAGATCATCGTACAGGTCGTCATGTGTAAGCTGTATTGTCTGTTTACAATTATTTTTGTTAGATACAGTGTTTTAGTGCGCTCGATATCTTTGATACACGGAGAACATTGCGATAATTCTTACAATATGTGCAATTGTTGCCAGAACAAAACAGTAAATGTCCCGTCGATATGCTGTGTGTACTGTAGTTGTATTGTTTTAATTGGGCATAACTGTATCTATTGAAGCCTGTAGCAAGGCAATGCAAAGTTTTATGAGACATTTTGCATTGTGTAACCGTAAATATCAAGCAATGTTACGAAGTCCTGGTATTTGGTCCACTCAGATATACATTGAAGCTTCTAACTCATATCAATATTTGGTTCTTAATGATTTAAATTCAATAATGTTCAGTTTAAAATTATAAACTAATAAACTAAAAATATTCAATATGACATTTATGTTGAATAAAAAGCACTAAATGTTGAATGTAACTTACCTTTCGCAAGGCGTTTTGCACAAACCGTGTAAAGTGTAAACACAAATCATGTTGCTACAACAGTTCCAATTATGTCTTAATAATTCATTTTACTTGTGCAAGGTCTGTAAGTTATATGTAATCACTAGTCATTTGATGACTTAACTGCGCAAGTGCGTAGTCAAGAAAGACAATGCGTTACTGATGGCATTGCTTAGACGTATTGAATCGAATTTGTGTAAAGTTTTCGGAGGAAGGTGCTTCCAAGTTTCATGGGTAGACTAAAAGAACATGCCTAGTGGTTAACACGCTAAATATGTCCATGCAGGGACCACACCAATGTCATCATTTCGCAATTGTTGTAGGTGAAGGCTACTTGTTGTACAAGCGTTCCAGGATTATAGAAGGAACAGCACAATTTTCCAGCACCACTGGCCGCGCGCGAACAGTCGGTTAGCTATATGTATAGCTGGGGCTTGACGAATGTTACATATGTTTGAACATTGCTCTGTGAAAACCGGGCTTGATACAGGTGCGTTAAGTAAAGTCTAGATTAGCATATGCAGTCCACACAGGCTTATCAGTGACGACACGTTCTGACTTTTGTTTATAAGATACTTCATTCATACACAAATTCCATAAACGCGGAAAGTGTCGTCCCTGATTCGCTTCACTAGACTTTGCGTGCACATCCTTATCTGAGATGATACTCAAAGCACATGCATTAAACACGTTTACCCGGAGCGCTACTCATTTACGACATTGAAGATTGGCGTTTTGTTTTATACTTACATCTATATGTTTAAATGTGTATTTCTATATTGCAAATGTTATAGGCAAGTGTATTTAGTTTTAGAGTTATCTTTTACAAACATTCAATTTCGCATATTTCGGGTGAACAACAGGAAACAGGCTGAGCTGTGTCTTTGCATAGTTTATGTGTTTCATGTTACTTATGTTACGTGTTGGACTATAAAGACAACTTTGTTACACACAATACTGATATTTGAAGATAGTGAAACCCTCGAAAATTACATATGAGCCGTGCTCTGTGAAAGGGGGGTTTAATGCATGTGCGTAAAGTGTCGTTCCAGATTGATAATAGCCTTTTCAGTCCGCCTGTGTAATATTTTCTGTTTAAATAATGTTTCTGTTTCGCAAAAATCTAGTTAACACGGACATTGTTTCCATGATAAGCCTGTGCGGAGTACACAGGCTAATCTGGGACGACACTTTGTGCACATGCATTAAACCTCCTTTTCAAAGAGCACGGATAATACGTTTAGTTAATAATACACTTGACAGTATACATTGTCTGCTATTAAACATTACAGCCATACGTAAACAGCGAATACGTTATACATTCATAAGACCTTTCTTCTGCGAAATCACGTAATGGTAAAAGTAGAAGTTCAGTGTTAGGATACATAAAGTGGACATGTACTGCTGACTCTGTGATAACCCATGGCCTATGATTGACGTATTTGTCATTGAAAAACTTGCTGATTACACCTACGTATTTTGAGCGCGTTTCAATGCATCCTTTCATACCCTAGGATATCAGATTATAACTTTTAAAGATTTTAAAGTAAGTCATTAGCATATAAAGTGATTTCGGTTAATGTATTGTGCATGCAGTCTGAAAATACCCTATTTAAAGCGAATATATGCAAATGCACACAGCTTTTATATTCATTAAATTTTACAACGAAGTAGACGGATATAATTTTAATGAACTTGATTTTTTGTGTGTGTTTATGTCTTCAGCGTTGTTAATACCTTTAGAAGGGAAAGCAGTGGGAATTCGCTTGATATATTTAAAATTGCAGTTTTTGTTCAGTACCGTATGTAAAGCATCTTATAATTAACTATTTTGGAAAAAAACTTCTAGTGTAGTGTTACTTTTGATCATGTACAAACAAAAAAGTACACGTTAAACAATTATTTGTCGGATACATCAATGTGCAGACATAACATTGCTCTTAAAAAATCATTGGTTGCATACATAAAAGCATTTAACGCTTTATTATCAGCAAATGTGCAGAAATAACACAATTTAATATTTTATAAACACTACTGAATCATAGTCTATTAAAACGTTAGAGCTATGTTGATTAAATATATTCGTTTAATAATTAAACACAAACGTCGTCTGTATAGAGCTCCTCACATTTGTTGCAATGTTGTCTGCCGCGAATGCTTTTAATCGTTGGATAATGTTAATGTACATATATCAAAGTATAACTACAGCATTCGAACTTGTCTGTATAAAAGTATTTTTTCGTTGGCCGAAATATATGGTTTTGAACTTGAAAACGTCGTGCATATTTGAATGATTAATAAAGAGGAAGTGCCAGTTTAGTTAATATATCGCTGATGTGCAATATTTTTAAAAATCAAGTAAATGTTTTTTTTCTTTCTGAAGTTGATTAAAGCTATAGCATTGATAGCTTTAATAAGGTTATGTTGATTCTGATGATTATGATGATTCTGATAAATCTGATTTTGATGATTCTGATGAAAATTAAAATGATGTTGATGATGTTGGTGGTGGTGGTGATGATGATGGTGATGGTTGTTGTGTTGATGATGATGATGATGATGATGATGATGATTATGATGATGATGATGATGATGGTGATGATGATGATGATGATGATGATGATGATGATGATGATGATGATGATGATGATGATGATGATGATGATGATGATGATGATGATAATGATGATGATGGTGATGATATGGATGATGATGATGATGATGATGATGATGATGATGATGATGATGATGATGATGATGATGATGATGATGATGATGATGATGATGATGATGATGATGATGATGATGTTGATGATGATGATGATGATGATGATGATGATGATGATGATGATGATGATGATGATGTTGATGATGATGATGATGATGATGATGATGATGATGATGATGATGATGATGATGATGATGATGATCGGCTGGGTTGTTAACCGGATAATGTGGTGTAAACGAGTCAGTCTTGGCTAAATATTTGTGAACGTTGCTTTGAGCATTTGTTGTCATGATATTTTGGGATCGAATATGTTTTTTGTGATGTTTCGAAAGAGTCGTTGAGAAATCTTTGTTTTACAATTTTGCCCCAGTCGCCTTCATTTCTGTTTACAATATTGTAGATGAGTTATTAGTTATACGAGCAGTAAAGAATAATACAACCGTGTTTACACTTTTGTGATTAAGTCTTCTGTAATTGTTTGGTGAATTTAATTCAATATAACCAGCTATTGCATACTCTTAATGTGTAGATAATAATAAAAAATAATATTGCCAGCGACCAGTTTCGACCAGAATTATGCCCCTTTGTATGTTTTTCATCAAAGAATATATAGGCCCCAAACATGTGCGTACTTAACTCATCTTTGCATGCCTATTCGATTTCGCTCAAAATTGCAAAGTTTAATGTTCTTAGTGTGAACACCTGATCTTTAAACCTTTGCTCGAGTAAACCCAATTATACAATACGGCACCTTAGTCTCATAATTGAACGGGTATGTGTATCCTCTCGTCATATTCACGTGATGTATAGTGTTTTTGTAAAGATGACACGCCCGTTACTTTTTTATTCAACTTTAATGAAATTATATTTTATATTGTATAAAAATTTTTTTCAAAGAAAAAACATTTCCTTCTACCTAAGTTTCCTTGTGAATATCGTTTTGATGTTTATGATTAATATCCCATTTCGGATGCGTAATTTGCATGTATTGAATATTTTTTTTAATGTATTAAAATTACCGGTTAAAAGCAATTAATAACAAAATATAGGCAAGAGGGGCACCTTAGGTCTGCAGCTAGGTTGCCTATGTCAATCTTATATTTTATAATTAATAGAAACGTGATTGCATATATGACAGGCACCTTTAAGGCAACACAGCATGCCAGAGTGAATTGAACGAATACAAATGCTGAATATCAACGTTTATACTGATCTGTTTATCAGTAAAGCAATCTTAATTTCAAACGCTTTGATGCACAGATCGTTGTAGTATTTACGAGTGTATAACGTTCACGCTGATCAAATACAATTTAACAGGATCAGTGTAAGGTTCATATTAAAAACATATATAACCAAAACCTATATATACTTAACAAGAACGTACACAATAAATACAAAGGATAAACGGACATAAACATTCAATGTTGTCATATGACAAACTACATTGGTTTGTATAAATATACTGCATGATTCTACCTGATCGAGATCTGTACTTTGATGTGTGTGCAACACATTGCTTAGCCATGGTGAGCGATAATCGAAAGTATATAAAAATCCTCTAAGACATGTAAACGTTTCAACGGAGAAAAACACATTAATGAAAGTTAATTTTTAAATTTAACCGGGACCATTCATCAATAAGCATTAAAGTTGTGTCGATACTATTTCGAAGCTATTTTAAAATCATTGGATGTACAAATTAGAGAGCGGATATAAAGTCCGGAAAGACGGAGCCTTCCCACCACTTTTAAAAAACTCAAACCCACGCAAACAAACCCACCAACCCACGCACAAACGTTCGGTGCGACTACTTACCTCGGCGTCATATATGTTTGTGCTACATTTCAAATAATATATATTTTAACTTAACCACTATACAGCGTCTATTTATGACTTTTGATGAACAATGTGTACCAAACGAGTATGGTGAATAACACAATTAATAATTGATCGCGTTTGATGGCGGGACACTTTAGATATTTGTATAACAACAATTATATTTTGGCTTTATATTCTTCTCAAAACTGTGATTTTCAATTGTTATATATACTTGTTTCGCATGCACATGACTAACATGTAGCGCAAACCTTAAACTATAAATAATGAATAATCCTTAAATGTGCTTGCAAAGTGGGTTGTGACAATCGACCCTCAAATAAACTAAAAAACACCGTTGTAAGTTTGATGCGCATTACCCGGGGCAAGTTAAATTATTCTAATTAAACTTTTCTCATGAGTAAGCAGACACTTGGATGAAAACGAACAAACGGCCGCGTACCATAAACATATAAGGGAATCAATATGACAGCTCATCTTTTTCACAAGTAAGGTAGGATTATTTCTGTTAGAATGGCATGGGTTGGATTAAATTATTCATCAAGTGTTGAATATGCGTTATAGTATGTTGACATTTTTTAATAATCACGTTTTAAAGCTCAATTATACACGACGCACTCAAGGTGAGCTATGCAGATTAATATATGTCCGGCGTCCCCCTTCGCCATATTTAATCCTATTATCACTATAGAGTTGGTGAAATTTGGTTAGAATGTTTATCTTGACAATATATAGGCCAAGTTTGATTATGAGTCTAGTGCATAAAAAAATAAATAAAAAAAACAACATATATATTAGGTCAGGCATGTGTTATAATCAAAGGCGCTTGATTTAAAATGTATGATTGAAATAAACATTTAAATAAATATTCATTTGATTTTCTCTAACGACATAGCCGGCAATCGCGTGTTCAGACACTGAATATTAATTATTCAAAATCTGTATTATTACTGATTGTAATTTATTTGGTTCGGCAAGATGTAAATGACAAACAATTTTTGGAAAAGTGTATTTAGTTGAGAGGATTTTGGGACTGGGACTTTAACTTCAATGAAGACAATACTTGCAAGAACGCTTACGGTCGGGACTTACCGACCACTGGCCAGGGATCGCTCTCAGTCTGTAGGCTCTGTTGATCCTCCAGTATGAACACTATGATATTCTTCTTGGAATTGACTTTGTACTTGGTCACATATCCTGTTAACTGCTTGCAAAGACTTATCTCAATATGTTAACAGATAAGACACAGTTTATATGTGAAAACACCTTTTAACAGCAAAAGGGCGTAACATGTCCGAGTTATAATAGCTTATGATATTATGCATATGGCCGTTTTTTTTAAAGTTGTATCAATGTTTACATCAAAATGATGCTATTTGATATTTGGTAAGATAACCAGCCCTGCTATAAAACTTTTCACGAAACGTATTTAACCCATTTATGCCTAGTGCACTCTCCCATCTTTCTAAATTGGATCAATTTATTTCCGAAATTAAGGATGTCTAGTATATTTATTTCTATATTTAGAATATTTCTTATAGAAATTTCTTAAAGCAAACAGCGCAAACCCAGATGAAACGCCGCATGATACGGCGTCTCATATGGGTCTACGCTGTTTTCCAATAGCTTTTTTCTAGACGCTAGGCAAAGTGAGTTAAAGTTAGTAATTATATGAGTGCATTTAAATAATTTGACCAATTGGGCATGTCTAGTTTTTTAGGTGCCACATGTCAGTAACCAAATGTCCAATCTATATTTGCTTCTTGCGGTCTGGATATCACATGTTTTATGTCCGACATCACATTCTAATAGTTGAACAAGGAGAGAAAAATATTTGCATAATACAATATAAGATGTAGCTTGGGAGCTTTTTTAGGAAATACACTGTTCTAAAATCATAAACAAATTAAACAAATGCTTAAATGCATGCCAGGTTGTAAATTTTACATGAAAACAAAACAAATCAAATTAATGCGTTTACGATGTAAATAAATATAAAACACATTTCAATTTGAACGAAAATGGCATATCATTGTTTTTATTCAAGTTGATGTTGTTTCTTTATATTATCATGTACGTGAAATAAAATCATTGTCAGCAAGGAAAATGCTATATTGTTCTTATCATAGTTTGTACAACCAATCAAATACGCTGATTAATTTATTAATGCCATCTACTGTGCTGTTTCAGATAATTCTTTTTTTTTTAAATGTTCCCCCCCCAAATAAATACAGGTTAAAATAGTGACGTGACCATGGGGCAAGGCCACTTATGACCCCATGACAATAATTTGAAACAACGTTATACAGGACTGTAACATGATGCCACTGAACACAAATAAAAGCCATTGTCGTTTTGGTTACAAGCAAGCACATTTCTTACGGGTTTCCTAATACAAGATCATGTACAAATCTGTTAGCCCCTGGAGCGAGGCCACTTTTGACTTTGACATAACTTGAAAAAACTTTATAGAGGACATCTCGATGATGCTAAATACCAGCTATGAAAACATTGGGCTTTGCATTTTCAAACAATATTGTTCCAGTAGTTTTTACTGTATAAAACTATTAAATAATGACGTCATTCTTTGCGAGTCCAGTCTTAATCCTAGGGGCATTATTTTATCACAATCTGTGTTGAGGTCCACCATTCAATTGCATATACCAGCTATTCAAGAAGACAATATGTTTGTTTTTTCAAAACCCTTGTTTGCCCTGTGACAAAAATATTCATCGTATCAAAAAAAAAAGAATCGAACAATTTTAAATAGGACATCTAAATGAACATGCATGTGAAGTCTCGTCAAATACTGACCAAGGCTCAAGATGAAATGCTTTTTGTACAACAATTTACACATACAGGCCCATACGGACGCGCGGCCATGCGACGGACATAACGGTTTCGCAAGGGTACATCGCGAGCAAGATGTACTCATTTCCAAATACTTTAAATATTAATGTGTGTATTTAAAACGCTTGAATAATGTCCTTGGCGTCGCACTGGAGTGCGGCGACTAGTATGTAATGCATTTTTTTTTCGCTTATGGGAGGAGCATTTATTATACGGATCAATATATATATTTTTGTTTTAAGAATATCTTGCATAGTTGTGATTTTTTGTGTAAATTAGTGTAAATAAGTGCTACATGTGTGCCTTTGTCCTGGGACAGGGTCAAAGTTGACCCCAGAGGCATTATTTGAACAAATTTGGTAGAGGTTTATTAGATGTCACTACATACCAAATTTGGTAGCCCTAGGCCCAATGGTTATGGACAATAAGATGTTTAAAGTTTTCACAAAATAGGCCCCATATAAGCGTATGTTCAGTTTTGTGACCCCGGGCAGGGTCAAATTTGAACCAAGGGGCATAATTTGAACAAACTTGGTAGAGAACTATTACATGTCACTACATACCAAATTTGGTAGCCCTATGCCTTATGGTTAAGGACAAGAAGAGTTTTAAAATTTTCACAAAATAGGCACTACATAAGCATATAATTGATTTTGTGGCCCCCGGGGCAGGGTCAAATTTGACCCCTGGGGCATAATTTGAACAAACTCAGTAGAGGACTATACAATGTCACAACATACCAAATTGTGTAGCCCTAGGCCTAATGGTTATGGACAAGAATTTTTTTTAAGTTTTCACAAAATAGGCATTATATAAGCATATGTTCAATTTTGTGACCCCCGGGGCAGGGTCAAATTCGACCCTAGGGATTAAATTTGAACAAATTTGGTAGAGGACTATTAGATGTCACAATATACGAAATTTGATAGCCCTAGGCCGAATGGTTATGGACAAGAAGATTTTTGAAGTTTTCACAAAATAGGCCTTATATAAGCATATGTTCAATTTTGTGACCCTCGGGGCATGACTTGATGGTATTTAGTCCCCAATTCTACATGGCCAAGGGCAAATTAATGTGCAGATTTGACAAATAAGTCATAACTGGGATCCAATAGGCAGACTTTCATATTACTTGTATTTAATTTAAATCATGATCTGAATTGCTCTTTGGCAAATCTTCGTTGTTCACAGTATTCAACTGAATTTTGTTCACGTTGTAGTGATTATATTTTCAATGTTTATCAGACAACACCTTTCTTCAAAAGTTTAACACGATTGCTTGGTTAATTTAGAAACAAGATCAATGCATCATAACATAAAATGAAAAAATGTGTACTAGTAAAAATTGCAGCAAAAAAGCATTAGATTATCTGCCTTAAATCTGAGACGTTATGTTGATGTATTGGAATTTCTCATTAATAATGTGTTCCATAGTTGTATAATTGTATAGTCGCATGCATGAGTGTTGTCAATGTCACAATACCAATTAAAGCCTATAATTTACTAAAACAATTTGAAGTTTGATGTTTGTTTTTTTTCAAGATCTGTTATATATATATATATATATAAATATATATATATTGTTGAAATGTTAACATGCAATAAGTTTACTGTAATTAGGTGACAAATACTTTTACTGATTTGGTTGGATGCATATATGCAGATATATCATGGTTTGTGCAGAGGACAGTAGCAAAAACAAGAGCTGCTCCGTAGGATGACATACGCCCCCGATAAACGCTTTGATAGAAGTTATGCTATCTAAAATAAATTGGTTAAATTAAATAATAATTTGTAAAAAATAAACATTCTGCACAAATTCAATTATTAACTTTACCTGTCTGCATGAATCATTTCAGTCTTGATGGTTAGTGAACTATGTAAAAAGCACCATAGCTATGAAACACTTGTATTTTGAATATTGCAATGTTACACAGAAATGATGCTGATGATAATTCTACACGATCATGACATGAAAAATGATGATATATTTCTAAATTCCATTTCCACCAACAATTCGTTTATCCCCCTACCAGTTCACATGCTTCGTACACAGTTGAAAATAACACTATTCCACTCAACAACCGTGACACATGTACTCAATTTTTCAACTTTTCGCAATTAAAATTGTTTTCTACTGTTATTGTTGTTGTTGTACTTTTGAAAGTAGTTCGAAAGATGGCGACTATAAACCCAGAGATTGATTAATGAAATAAATCGTCTGTTGATCCAGAGTGATACATTGAATCAATACAGTAGGGCACAGTTCGACATTGTTCATTTTCTGATAAACTTCCTGCTTTTTTAAAGGTTTTTTTTTCTTACTTTTTGAGTTGTTTTTCTTGAACAAATTGCAAATTTGTTGGTAAAGTGAATCTCTTCCATCAATCATGGTGTGTGTATGAGCCGTTGTGGCCTTGTGGGTGTACCAAGGAAGATTTTAGACGGTATTGCTATGTCAAGTTTGTATGTTTTATCCGAAAGTTGTCAAAATCTAAAACACTTCTCTTTTCAATTTAACATTTCTTGTTGAACTTATCTATAATGAAAGTAAGGACATTTCGTTTAAAAGTTGTGTCCATATATTTCCCTTTCAGTATTATTCTACCATTTTATGTACTTTAAGATAAAGTGAACTGAATAGGGTTGTATAATCAACATTCAAATTTGCTTTGCAAAACAGTGTGCAATCACACAATAGCATGTGAGCAATAACAATTTTATTCGAAGTAACAACACAAATAATGTGACAGCAATGTATAATGTTATTAAATCGATTTGATGATAATTATTAGAATATTTTTTATGTATCTTTTCTTGTAAGATGTTCTAGTTGCTTATGTCCATATAAATGGCTATGTTCATGGTCAATTAAAACATATTTAAATTCTTGTTTTAATCTGCAACTCTGCATTCTTTTTTTTTCACCCAAAAATACAGATTGAGCGAAAAGACAAAGTGCGAACACCAAAAGATGTGCACAATCTTATCAGGTATGATCATATGACCATGTAAATAATTTAAAATTAACACCAAACTGAGCACCTTTGTACAGTTTTCAACCATAATCTATAAGCGCCGGTACATCTTCTATTCAAGAGGAGTGCTGGATTGGAAGTAAAAGAAGATTTACAATCTGCATCTGTTACCTTATATGTGTTAAGCTTGTAAATAGATTTTCCTGTGTAATACAAAACAAATTTATCTGATGCAAAGGATGTTTTGTTAAAAACAGAGCATTATGTATCTAAAGAAATATGTATCATGTTACAGGATGGACAACAGTTTATGCTCTTGATAAAGCAGTCATGCCAAGGAAGGGATTAGCATGTAACCAGCAAAGTTCATTCTTGTCTTCAACAAGATGGTGACAACAATTAATACATGTATGATAATTAATTAATAAGCATTATACCTTGTTTTTTGTACGTTGACTATTTTCTGTTCTCTGTGCATGTCTGGCAGACATGGCGATAGACCATCACAATTAACAGTCCAGACTGGCCTATGAGGAGAAATAATTTACAGGCCAGTTGTTAATTCCACATGCCTCATTTTTAAGTGTTTTATCCTGGAGGGACATTGCATAGTAAATTCAAAAAGGGAATGTGGTTGATTAATGAAAGGGCAAAACTGGTGTGAACAGCCTGATTTGAAGAAATAAATGTGTTTTTCAGTTTGGGAAAAACATTTACACATATAAGCATACACAATTTAATTTTAATGATGTATTAAAGACGGATTTTGGAGAGAATTATGTACAAAACAAGAATATTTTCATCTTAATGATATAAATTTATTAATAATTTGTTATGCTATTTTCGCAAAGATTAATTTTAAAAAGAAAAATAACGATGAAGATTGACACATATTGCATGTCATATTGAATATAATTTCAATAAATTCTGGACAAGTTGTTGTCTCAATTACGTGATGTATTATTGATGTGTTCGTAGAAGGCTGCTTATAAGTAATCAGTTATTTATATATTTTTTATCATTGCAGATCTTCGAAAATGCATTTGGCCAATCCTGATGCAACCTGAGCTTACCAAGTTTACATCTTACTGTCAGTTTAGACATTGTGTAGATGATACTATGGACAATATATTGTGCTGTGATTGACTGTTTTTTTTAGCAGATAAAGTGTTTTATATCAGACTTAACATGTCATTGTTATGCCCCCGGATCGAAAGATTGGGGGTATATTGTTTTTGGCCTATCTGTCATTGTGTGTTTGTGTGTGTGTGTGCCCAAAAATTTAACAAAAAGGTTAACCTTCGTCATAACTTTTGCA
This sequence comes from Dreissena polymorpha, assembly GCF_020536995.1. NCBI lineage: Eukaryota > Metazoa > Mollusca > Bivalvia > Myida > Dreissenidae > Dreissena > Dreissena polymorpha. The sequence goes on from NC_068363.1 coordinate 89,977,351, forward strand.
ATATTGAACATATGAACTTGATAGTTGGCATGCATGTGTATCTCATGGAGCTGCACATTTTGAGTGGTGAAAGGTCAAGGTCATCCTTCAAGGTCAAAGGTCGATAAAAAAATTCAAAACTTAAAGCAAAACTTTAACCTTCTTCATAACTTTTGCAATATTGAATGTAGCAATTTGATATTTGGCATGCATGTGTATCTCATGGAGCTGCACATTTTGAGTGGTGAAAGGTTAAGGTCAAAGTCATCCTTTAAGGTCAAAGTCAATAAAAAAATTAAAACTTTAACCAAAACTTTAACCTTCTTCATGACTTTTGCAATATTAAAAGTAGCAACTTGATATTTGGCATGCATGTGTATCTCATGGATCTTCACATTTTTAGTGGTGAAAGGTCAAGGTCATCCTTCAAGGTCAAGGTTCAATAAAAAAAATCAAAACTTGAACCAAAGCTTTAACCATCTTCATAACTTTTCCAGTCAAGGTCAAGGTCATCCTTCAAGGTAAATTTTCAAATATATGGCTTCATTTATTTATTTACATTGTCTTTTCTCTGACGCATCTATCTTTAACCAAACCTTTAACCTTCTTTATAAATTTAACCTTCATCATAACTTTTCAAATATTGTTCGTAGCAACTTGATATTTGGCATGCATGTGTATCTCATGGAGCTGCACATTTTCATTGGTGAAAGGTCAAGGTTATCTTCAAGGTCAAAGGTCAAATATATGGCTTCATTAATTTAGTAACATTGTCTTTTATCTGACGCATCGAACTTTAACCAAAACTTTAACCTTCCTCATAACTTTTCCAGTCAAGGTGAAGGTCATCCTTCAAGGTCAAATTTTAAATATATGGCTTCATTTATTTAGTAATATTGTCTTTTCTCTGAGGCATCTAACTTTAACCAAAACTTAACCTTCTTCATAACTTTTCAAGTCAAGGTCAAGGTCATCCTTCAAGGTCAAATGTCAAATTTATGGCTTCATTTATTTAGTAACATTGTCTTCTACCTTGTCTATTTCAGTGAAATGAAATCTCTTGGTACTTTAGGTCTGGGTCTATGTTCTTTAAACTTCACATGAAGGTAAAGGTCATCCTTCAAGGTTAAAGGTCTAATATATGGCCTCTTTTATTTAGAAACATTTCCTTTTATTTTTAAATTTATTGACATCTGCAATCATACATGGTTTGAGTTTCATTTCTTTATATTGTGGTTACTAGGTCGAAGGTCAAGGTCACTGTGACCTTTACATTCAATATAAAAATAAAAAATATGTTAACTAGGTTCCTACATGTGCATGCATCTGAAAGACATCTACAATCCACACCAGTATTTATGTCCCCGGATCGAAAGATCGGGGGTATATTGTGTTTGGCCTGTCTGTCATTTTATGTGTCTGTGTGTGTGTCCCAAAACTTTAACCTTCTTCATAACTTTTGCAATATTGAACGTAGCAACTTGATATTTGGCATGCATGTGTATCTCATAGAGCTGCACATTTTGAGAGGAGAAAGGTCAAGGTCATTCTTCAAGATCAAAGGTAGAAAAATAAATAATTCAAAGTGGCTCATTAGGGGGCATTGTGTTTCTGACAAACACATCTCTTGTTCATCAAGGAATAAACACAAATACAATTTTACTTATATGCATTAATTTGTAGAACATAATATCAACAATGTGTATCTTATTTTGTTTTTTTAACAGTCTGTAATTCATAAGTAAGCATATAAAGCATGCTAAGTTTGTTTAGGGAATATAATGTATTCATTTTTGTTGTTTCTGCAAACTAAGTCAGATACATGAAAATCTGTTTTATGATTAATGATAAAAAACTCACTCATAGTGATCTCAGTATAAAATATTCTGTCCAGTATAATAAATAAATTGTATTGTATGCCTGGTATGTGTTCTAAAAATAAAATCACAAATACTGTTGTAGTTCATATTGACAGCAAGATATGTGATGTAAACATATGAAGTCATATAATGTATACATGTATATTATTTTTACCGGTAAACAAAATTAAGAAGTGTAACGTTCAATCTATGATGATGTGTGCCATAAAATATGTCTTGCTGATTGCTATAATTTTGTTTAAGTTAAAAATCGTGTTTTTGAACCTTTACATATGAAATGAGTGAATTGTGTTTTCTATCTACACTTGTACTAAGTTTAATAATATATTAACTATAAATATATTGTTGATAACACATAGAATGTATATGCAATTGAAAATGTACTGTTTCCATAGCAACTGTAAAGTAACTAAATTAAATTTGTCTAATTACTTTTATCAATTGTTGAATAAATAAGAATTGTTAAATAGAACAAATGTCTGGCAGTATAGAAGCAAAACAGAAATTGTATCATGAGCCGTTATTCATTTTAGTTTCAATTGGCTATACAAACTGTTCAATTTCAATTACACACCTATTTCAAGAAAATGTGCACACATTTTTTTATTATAAACATATTTATGATGTTCCATATCTGTCTAGGGCATTTTTTTATTTTGATATTATAATTTTTTCTTGAATTCTTTAAATTGGTAATACATATGAAAAAAGAACATTTTTGTTTCCATGGCAACCACGAGTATTAATGATTTTTAATACTACAACTAATTCTGTATTGTGTAATCAATTATGTTCATCGACATATGCGAATAATGGAGTTATTATCAGCACGAACTGATTAACATAGCATGAACTGATACTTATTGAATTAAGACGTCGTTTCATTCAAAATGGCACTATTTGGCGTTCATGACATGACACATAAAAAAGACATAACTTCGTCATTTTAAGGAATTGGATGCTCAAATTTCAGATTTTGATTTGTCAGATGTAGCACATTTATAATATATGCTTAACTAAAAAAGTCATTTTTTGAACAGATGGGTCAAAATCTCTTTCCCAGCCACATATTTTAGTTAGAAGGTGATTTTTCAAGCGGTTTCGTAGTGTAGTGGTTACAAGCTCGCTTCACAAGTGAGAGGTCCAAGGTTCGAGCCCCAGTAGAATCAAATTATTTTATTTGTGTTCTTTGTTATTTTTATTTTGATGTAGACATTTTAGTTAAAATAAATATGCTGTTTTATTGTATCCAATTATTTGTTTTTATTATGCCCATGAAATATATGTGTGAGATGGTGGGGGGGGGGTTAAGGCTTTATACAGCAAGTAAAAAATGAACAATTAAATATAGAAAACACCCATCATTATATGTGTCAGCATATAAATAAAACATAATCAAAACAAAAGCATATTGACTTAACATCAACGCGTAATTTTCAATTCTATGTGATCGTTTTAAATTTACTTAGTAGACTCAAACTCTTGTTAGAAATGTACAATTGAACTATGCTAATACAATGAGTAACACAATAAGTATACAGAACCATTATTCTAACACTACAATTGATACGATGCATGCACAGCGAAGCACTGGGTGTTATGGTTGTAAAAAGCAGATAACATAAGTTGCTGAAAAAGTTTCTCTTAAGGCGTTTTTTGTAGATTTCAAAAATACTATATATGCAATAAGCATTCCAAACATTTACAATAACAAATTCATTAAGAAAAATAATTATTAATTATGCAATCTACTAAGTTATGTTTTATTTCAACTGTTATTTGATGTTATTTAACAGCAATTTACGAGATTTTGGATAATACTTGCATTGCAACGCAAAATTCAATCTAAAGATGTGTTTCGTATAATGGGTGTTTAAAGACTTTAAGTGGCTTGAAAGCGAGCAAGCTACGGCGATTCTATCGTCTTATGTTAAGATGACATTTCAACAGCTTCGTGACATTTTTTTTCATGATGGCCGCGTTCTTCTTAAAATAAAATATCGCAATCTACTTTTTCGTCAGAAGCTCCGCGACCTTTTTTATGGTAGCTTTATTCTCCTCGATATAGGCTTTCGTTTCCTCAACCATCGTTTTGATCTTTTGTTTATTTGTACAGTCCATTGGTACATCATCTGACAGGGGCGGGGTCAAGCGGAAGAACGGTACATCCATCATCCCGCACCAAGCTCTGGCACGATCCGTAGGAGGCCCATTCGCCTCAGAAGCCTGCGGTTATCACAAATTGAGAACAACATGATATTATAGTCTTGCCAGCTGCTACCATAAGGTTAGGCATGGTTTTATTGCTCTCGTTAAGAGATGTTATGACTCCTTAGGTATGCGGATTGAGAGGCATATCTGAAGCAGTTCGGATATGTCATAACTCCTATTTACGCACGACGCGTCTATAATTATTGTTCATTAACAATCATAGAAGTGTATAGTATTAAAGTATTATTACCGAGAAATTTTATAAATTATCATCATGGATGAATATAAAGGAAACGATTGAATACATTAATAATAACTATATACAGTTTCTTTAAAAGGGTGTTATCTTCTTTAATACTATAATTCTACTAACAATATACTAAGTTGTAAGTTGGTGTACATTTCATAAGGTATCAAGGAAATGAACATGTGCGTATAAAATTGTCAATTTCATTGTTTTGAAAGTTACACAAGCATGTTAATGCTATCTCGTTTTAAAACTTCAACTTCATTGTATTCATGTTATAGCCCGTCAACCCTGTTAACCAGTCTTTTTCTCGAAAGTCAATGTCAGATTTACATGCTAATCGATAATGCAATACAACTGCTATTTTGATCATATGTGATATGCGATTGTATATCATATTTTCTAAAAAATACTTAAAGAACTAAACATAGCTTTTTTAGCAGCAATGATGTCTATTGTATCGAGACAGAGACAGACAGACAGACAGACAGACAGACAGACAGACAGACAGACAGACAGACAGACAGACAGACAGACAGACAGACAGACAGACAGACAGACAGACAGACAGACAGACAGACAGACAGACAGACAGACAGACAGACAGACAGACAGACAGACAGACAGACAGACAGACAGACAGACAGACAGACAGACAGACAGACAGACAGACAGACAGACAGACAGACAGACAGACAGACAGACAGACAGACAGACAGACAGACAGACAGACAGACAGACAGACAGATAGACAGACAGACAGACAGACAAACTGGCAGGCAGGCAGGCATGCAGGCAGACAGACAGGCGGGCGGGCAGGCAGGCAGGCAGGCAGGCGGGCAGGCAAGCAGGCAGGCAGGCAGGCAGACAGACAGACAGACAGACAGACAGACAAGACAGACAGACAGACAGACAGACAGACAGACAGACAGACAGACAGACAGACAGACAGACAGACAGATAGACAGACAGACAGACAGACAGACAGACAGACAGACAGACAGACAGACAGACAGACAGACAGACAGACAGACAGACAGACAGACAGACAGACAGAGAATGAGTGAGGAAGGGAGGACAAGCGAGAGAAAACGTCAAAGGGAGAAAGAGAAAAAGAGGAAGAGAAAGACAGACAAACAGATATATATAGAGAAAGAGATAGAGTCGGAGAGAACGAAAGAGAGAAAGCAAGAGAAATGGAGAGAGAGAGAGAGAGAGAGAGAGAGAGAGAGAGAGAGAGAGAGAGAGAGAGAGAGAGAGAGAGAGAGAGAGAGAGAGAGAGATGTCAGAGGCAAACTTGTCGCAGTGTCACCATCTTTTTGGGTTGAACGGAATACACAGCTTTTAAAAATCAAATCCTTAAATACCTTATGGGTTTTCTAGTGTATAAAGTTACCTTATTTAATGCAAATCCGTCTTATTTTATTTTATCCTCTCAGCACGAGACACATATTATACCATTATGCGGAAGCCAGACGAATATAACGACACATATTAAATAGAAGCATACTTTAAATTCTAAGCGCAATAATCTATGAATATTTAAGTGTAGTAATTGTAATTATTGCGCTGGTATCGTACACATATTGATAATAAATGTCAAATTTTTGAAACTCGAAACTTCAGTCGTAACCTTAACTTTTCGCAAGATCGTAAAAAAAATTACACAACTTACCCGTCCTATGACATCATTGATGAATTGCAAAAAATCCTTAAGCACCTTTTTTCTTTGAAAGCAGCACCTTTCTTTTATTTTGCGAATGTAAAAATCTGGGACCTCTACACGTTTACTTTGCGAATGACCGCAACCAAGAGAAACAACCACGTTCAGACATCGGCCCGATGCAGTCTTTTGCTGGGAAATAAAGACATTAAACATACAACGCAAACATGACTTGTGTTAAGCGAAGCCACGCCCATCTATTTAATAACTTACATGTACTGGAGCGTTCTTATTTGGAAACCTTTGAAACGACACAACACGTAGTCATTTATGCATCAATAGGTTAAATAAGTTTTTGCGTTTTCCCCAAATTATGTTGAGTCCCTGAAAAAGAATGCCTACACAACTGTTGCATCCGAAACATATTGGATTGACTCAATTATATCCATCGTGTTTCATAAATAAATAATTTGTTACTAAATAAGTATACTTAATTTTTTAATTAATGGTAATAGCCATCGTAAAGATAAAATCAACAACTTTTCTTAAAATAAAGAATTTTATTGCAATCAAACTTAAACAAAATGAATAGAACAACTACGGAAAGACTGACTCTATTTTTGGCTATCGTAGATTAAAGATAAATTGTTATAACTGACATATGTATATTTTTGTTTCGTTGACATGCCAATTTTTTTTGAGCGTTTGGCAACGCCCCATATACGCAATATTATCTGCGTCCCTGTCAAATACACTGCTTAATACGATACGTTTACGGCGTAAACGCAAACACAGGTTAAATGTTAAAGTTAACTGTGCCTCTTTAACAATCACAAACAGATCCTTTATCTGATTTAAAATGGTTTCGGGTACTGTTTTGAACACAGCAATATGTGATTGCTTTTTTTATACACGTAGTTGTTGTTTTTACAGTGCTCACCTGTGGCGTTGGTCCAGTGGTGTTGAATTTGTGAATTTCTGTGAGAACGTCAAGGGTAGGGTTGTTAGACAACAAGCCACCATCAAAGTACTGATTGTACGGACGAAAGTATGTTGGGGCTGCAGACGTGCTACGGGCTACCTCCCAGATGAGCTGCTCTGAGTTAAACAAACACAGCTAATTTGTTGCTTATGTATAATAATGTATGATAATTTAACCCCTGTATATACGATTGTGTCAATATTTTTTTTCAAAGCATAAAACACGTTGAGGAATAATTTGTTTTATAACACACGTTCATAATAAGTTGGACGATAACTTAAACAGCTTTAAACAATTGCAAATATGTGTTGTCCAAACTTATTCAATAGACATATACTCTGTCGACAAATGCCCATTAGTCCATACGACACATGGGCAGTGTTGAGGTCTCCACAAAATATGTGTAAACATGCCCTTAACGGCCTAAAAGTCCCCTGTTAAGTAAACGACATTTGATTTACCGAATTTGTAAATTATGGTAAAGTAATTCCATCTAACTTTCTCCAATAATATGCATACGTTTTTATATGATTGTGAAAATGAAATATTGACACTACAATAGTATCAACTCGCTTTAAACGAAATGGTTGCATTTTATTGATAGTTCGTTTAAACTGTTGTAGTCGCACTATTGTTAGGGTTTGGTCATTACTATTGGGTGGTTGAATAGGCTCAAACCCTTCAGCTGCTGGCTCGTATCCGTCCATGTAAGAACGAAACATGTGAAGTTCCCACGGACTGTGGTCAGCTAAAACTCCAGTAACCAGAATCCTGCAATAAGCACAATTAGTATTAAGTAAAGGAGTGAGCATAAGTTGATTGTTATTTGAACCATGAAAAAAGGTATGCTATAACAACACAATTCTTTATAAATAGACAGTTATTCGCATAAGTTGCAAAATAAGTTGTTGAACTAAAAGTTTCCTAAAAGTATTTCATGCCGGCTGTCTATCAAACCTTTATATAATACTCACTATTTCCAGTGGCAATGCGAAACGTACTTTACACAAGACAACATAATGTTTACTTATTAGTTTTCGACTTGAATTTGAAAAGTACACATGCATTTCCAGATGTAAAACGATAATTGTATGACGTCAGTTTTTTTGAAAGTATTTTCGTCTCTGTTATACAACAATGGTTTGCCTTTGTCATTTGATAAGCTCGTTAAATTCAATGTGGAGAAGGATTAATTTGAGCGCAGTGTTTTTATTGCAAAGATCAGGCATTTTTCACATTAAATATTTGTTGCATCCATATGCGTTTTTGGAACTTTTTTATTTTAATTTTATTTTAATACTTTATTTAATGTGTCACTAGTGACAGTGAACACGTTTTGTTATCAGAACATAAACTAGCGAACTATAAACATGCTACAGTGTGGAATTTACTTTAAATGCAATACTTACTTTGGATGCTGTATATCCGTCATTACTCTGTCTATCCCAAAATATTGTTTGCACAATTCTTCTATCTGTGCAGTGTCGTACGGTCTTATAGGTAGACCTAGTATGCGATCGAATACTTTGTCCTTCAGTTCGTAGTACAATTTTTGAATTTCAGATATTGTTTTGCCTAAAATGCAAATCAAGGCCACTAGTTAAAAATAAAATAAAACAGCTTGCTTGTATCGATGTTTTAAAAGAAATTATCGCGTTATAGTTATGTATCTGCCACTAATCAACGGTTTGGAATTGAAATGGATGGAAAATATAAGCCACGCTCCAAAACGACAACGAATAACAGTTATATTGTTAAATTGTGTGTAAACTTATATGATATGGCAACTATTGTTTGCAATTACCATTTAAACTATGTCTCACATAGCCTCTTGCATATTTCTGCCCGAACGTTCGTACTCGCCTCTGCGCTGTTTCCAGTATGTACTTATTTAATGTTTTAACGTAACTCTCTTGGAGAAAAACTCAAATGATGTTTTAAATCGTATCTTACCCGTCGCAATACCTAGCGCAATAATTCCTCCAGTGCTTGTACCACCAATCCAGTCAAACAAGTCTTTGATAGGCGTGCCTGCTTCCTGCTCGATCGCATCCAAGATCTCGAGCATAATGAGTCCTCGAATACCTCCACCGTCAAGGCTCAATATCTTTAGAGAAAGAAATAGTAAATGTAGTCACCATTGACGCGCAATCAATACTGTGACGGCAAACATAGCGTATGTGGGAACTATAGAACAACACTCAATAACTTGACAGAAAGAAACGGCATAATTAAAACTCATTGCCTCAGAATAAATGCATAGAAAATGAAAAATTGTTAACTGGTTGTGTCTATAATTAATGGTGCATCTGGCCAGAGCCCGTATGCAACATGAAAATACTTGCCAGAATTTAATGGTTGTTTAAATTTTTTCCATTTTATTCTATTTTAAAATACTGCAGACAAAAAATAGGTAAAAGCACATATGCACATTAAATGTTAAGTGTTGTTGTTTTTAAGTATTGGTATCTCACCCTGTCCCCTGCAGCCATGTTCCTTCCTAATATGTTTGATATGGGTTCACGTTTAGTGTAATAATTCTTCTGGAGTCTCACCAATCAACCTACAAAAATGACGATATCTCGATAATTCTACGGAACTAAAACATGTGCTAAGAAGTATTATGTTTATTGAACACGTAATGTGTTCAATAATATGTATTCGATTAGATTAGATACCGCTATAGCAACCGAAATCGCGTACAACAATTACTTTGGAATTGAAAAATGCAAGACGTGGACATGAAAAACGTCACGTTTATGATTGTGACGAGCTGATTATGTTGAAAGCAAATGAAATGTTTCCTTTTATAGAAGTTCAAAGCACTGTGCTTAACAGACTTTCAAAGCCATATACCACGTTCATATACTCTTTCAAACATGTTGAATTTCCAATCATATTTTAACATGTCGGGACGTAATTAATTGTAATAAAATAGTAAAACTCAAGAAATCATGTCAAGAAGAACATATTGAATGATGTTTTCGTGTTAAAGGCAAGTGACCAGTTGCGTATACAAAGTAATACATAAGAAATTATATTTAACATGGTTTCATTATTAAAGCGTGTAAAGCGATTAACCAGTTTGATACAAAAGAGCCAGAGCAGTGTGTTTGCGTTTTTTTTTAAGCGCACATGATAGTGCTTGTACTTTTTGACAAGTTACAATAATAACTTGAGCAAAAGCTTGAGGGAAGTGTTAGCGTTTCGTTAACATAACAGTATCTGTCTATTTGAGACGGTCCTATATACGTGACAAATCCGATCTCGTCTCATTCAGTCAGCTTTTTTGACGATAATTTAAACGTAACAAATACAAAGTCATCACATTCAGTAAGCGGATATAAAAGGGCATAAAACAAAACCAATCCAAAGTATTCAGATCTAGTCAACGGATATGAAGGTCAACTAAATGTGTATAAATGTTCGAAGTCATCAGAGCCGGTCAGAGGGTATAAAACAGCATCTAAACGTTACCAATTAGAAATCATTAAATCATGTGAACGGACATGAAGGTCTATTCAGCATATATAATGGTCATTTAAACGCAATGATATATAATTTATCAGATTCAGCGCATATCAATTTCACCAAACCGTGACGATTGCCAAGTCATAAACTCACTTCACCGCAATATCAAGGTCATCTTGACGTGACCAAAGCTATGTCATCCGAGCCTGCCAGCGGATAGGATAGTTGCGTCAAACAGGATATGATTTTATTGAGACCGTTTTCGGAACGCGACATATCCCTAGGCACGAACAACTTTGTACTGTAATGCACTTGCAATTCATTAATATATTTATTTTGGCAAATTTATTGAAGTAAATTCAATTTGAATAGCAATACACCGTCCCAATCATTAATACCGTTTGTAATGACAATCAATATTAATTATCGAAAACACAGTGTTTTCATAAGCAACAATTGCGCTAATATATCTGCTATACATTGTTTGTGAAGAACACACAATAACAAACACAGCTCATTTCTTTGCATCGCTATTTATTTTTATTGAATATTTACTGATGCAACCCTTGCTAATGTGCGTGAAATACAATTTGACAGCACGGCGGCCAATATGGCCATTATAAACATCTATTATGTTCCGATTCAATGAAGCGCATGGCAGGTGCCAGACAGAAATATTCTTATTTGACCATGTCAACGAATATTTTTGATGGCTTTTCAAGATAAGTATATTCGGACTGTGTTTCATAACTTATCTTGTTTGACATCTGTAAGTATATACCTATAGGCAGTCACGTTTTGATTTGCACCGTGATAACCGTGGTACATGTTAATGTTAACTTAATTACGTTCTCTTATGATTTGGTTAATATTTAAATTAAGATTCTATATTTTTATTTAAACCATTATTTTCTCTATAATTAAACATCTATTACAGTCCTTTCTTTATAATTAAACATCTATAAATTATCTACAAAATCAAGAATCCTATTTATGAAATTATGGTTGTTGTGATAAAAGATTGATTTATAATTTGCTACAATTATTAATTTATAAATACCAACTACGTTACATAAAGAAAACATGCTACATCTAAAAAACTGATATTGAGATGATGAAAAATTCTTACCAATGACTATATCCAATGCCGATATAACGTAATCTTTTTGTCATAGAGTATATGAAAAATTATACGGCAAGCGTAACTCACTGAATTAAACTCGCACGGAGGCCTTCTTAACTTATTCGCATGCCTATTTATACCGAATATTGATGCGATTTATGTTACGTGCAGTTTGTGGACAGATACCAAGCATAAAATCAAAACAAGCTATTTTAAACTCATTTGTTACTTGGTTTGCCCTTGAAAAAATCCGTTAGCATGTCTGCAAATCGGTGCAAGTATTATATCCCCAATTTATAACATTATATCCTATATCTCAAATAAAAAAGAGAGAGTCGAATTGCACGGGTAATAACAACGCAATAGTATAAGGTTACGCTTGCTTATATTCACAGTTCTCAATTTATAAAACGTTGAACATGAGTTCAACAGTAACTATAGGAATACGATAGACAACAACAAAAATGATTCATAATCGCTAAAACCGATTATAAAAAAAAACAATTAAATATAACAATAATTAACTTTTAAAAAGGTAGTCAGCGTAAATGCTGACTTTGAAATAAAGTTTAAAATTTATGTTTCTAAATAATTAAACCGCATATTAATTGCATGAAATGTTTGTTATAATAGGCAAACCATACATTAGTATAATTAGATAAAAATTATACTATGGGAGTGAACACTATAATGTGTCCGCACATGGCTTATTTCGGGTTTATTTCATCATCACCGAAATATATCGTATGTTAATATTTGAATAACATGCAGTTTTCTTTCCAAAACATTTAAATCACACTTTCATAGCCGCGTCATGCGAAAATGGGTCGTAAGGTCTTTTGGCCAGCGTAGCTCAAGTTTTAATGTGATTTGCTTGATAATTTAATACAATGCTTTTTAATACCAATACATTTATTATTATAATTATGTTGTGGTTCACTGTTTGTATGACTCAAACGGGAACGCTCATGTAGTGATTTACGATAGCAAATAGCACCCTTTACATTCAACCTGCGTTCGCACATAGAAAGAAACGGTCAACAATGTACTACGTTTCTTTTGCTTACTTCAGTTAGATGTCAATTTTTTAAATAACTGCAATCATAAGGCCCCGGCTTCTGGATATGTAAAGTTTCAATGGTTGTTTATTAATAGAAGCTTACAGAGGCTTGCGAATAATACGTCTCGCGGAAGTGTATATTCTTGCAAAATAAAAGTCATAGTCGCATCGTATTCGCGCCATTCATAATCTGAGGCTAGTAATATATGCTGATAAACAAGTATAGTGGAATGTTGTGTAACCTCATTCATAGTGTATGCTACTACAGCGGGGTTAAGTTTGAAATGTCTGGGAAACATTCTTTTGTTCTCAACAGATAGCGGCGATCTTTTGAATTCACAGGTGCTAACAAGGCACTTGTGGAAGGTTAAGTTTTTTTACATTAACAGTTTTAAATTAATAAAACGCTGAACATGAGTTCACCAATTACTACATGTATAGTATAGACAACAACCAAGATGATTTATAATCGCTAAAGACGAATATAAAACAACTAAATATAGCAAGAAATATCTTTTATAAGGTAGTCGGCGTAAATGCTAACTTTGTAATAAAGCTTGCAATCGTTTCTAAATAATTAAATTGAAAACAAAAGTTTAATTAGTATGTTTGTTAACTTGTTTGTCGCATATTCACCGCATGGAATGTGTGTTATCATTGTCAAACGACACCTTAGTGTAAGTAGATCAAAATTATACTACCAAACATTAGTGTAAGTAGATAACAATTATACTACGGGAGTACACATCATTTGTGTCCCCACATGCCTTATTATAGGTGTATTTCTTCACCATCGAAATATATCGTATGTTAATATTTGATTTACAAGCAGTTTTCTTTCGACACATTTAAATCACACTTAAGTCCAACCTATGCGTTTGCGCAGTCTGTTCAGAGGCGATGCTGGTCACTATAAAACCACATAAGGTGTTATGGTCTCATTATGTATCTTCTGACCAGACCGAGAGATGCGCAGGCTGAGTAGGCTATGCAAATGATGGGCGCATAATGAATAAAACCCATTTTCGCATGACGTAGGTCATTAAAAATCTCATTGCAAATTGTAAATGGCACATTTTGCAAATATGCTTTCCGATACAAAATTGAATTCAAAATATCAAACTTGTAAATAAGGGCAGCCTATCCAGATGTTTAGGAACGATTTCCATAACGTAATGACCGAGTACGGCAAACATTTTTGGTTGGATATTTAAACGATTTTCCTCTTATCGTGACCCTATTCTAAGCGCATAAGTGCTCTATACCCATGCTTAGGTCAGAGTTGTTGACACCGTGTGAACTGCTAGGGTAACAAGTAATGCATAAACAACAAAGTATGTGTCAACAGGGCTATCTTTATAACTACCTAATTCGTGAGTAAAACGTATTGCTCGCAGATTTATTTTCATCAATTATCTTATTGTATATTTTGAATTTGTATATGGTGTCAAAAATCAAAAGTTTTCTACAGGGAATATCCATAATGAAATAATATTCTAAGTAAGGTAAGTATTCGATATTCAAACAATATTCATTTAATATGATGGTGATTGCAAATTGGCTTTATACTCAGTTCTCATTAACATTTTCATCATACTTTCTATGCTTTCTGAACGCCAAAAGTGCCAAGTTGTTATTATTTTGTCTAAATTATATCTATTCAATAAATATGATGATAAAACTGCACACGCATCTCGACCCGTGCGTTAAGACACACTCTTTATAAATTTGAATAGATTGTATTGATTTCAAACTCGCGATAAATTTTGAAAAATGAGTTGCGTCTTTAATTATTCAATAGCGAACGACTTCATTGCCTTCAGCGCTCTGGTTTCAATTGGGAATGGGGCCAAATACCAGACCTGATATTAACGAAAGAAACACTGGCATGTGCGAAAAGTGAGGTCTTATATGACTTAACGCACATGCATTACGCTAAGTTTTACTAGAACACTGCTAAAATGATGTAGATAGATCAGCATGCTAAGTACTTCTACCGCTAAATAATTATTAAATAATTATTAAAACAGCATCATATAGCAGTCAGGGGTTATAATTCAGTTGTAAAGTCGACTAATTGATACTTAAAAAAAAATAGTTAAAACTTTATGCAAAATGTTATTTTTAGTTGTTCGCTTGCGAAAAAGAAAGGTTAAGGCCAAGTTTTGCAAGTCGGTCTGCTCTTAACTACGCTAAAAATGATAACCATCGCATCTGCCTCTGCACACTGATTAGCCTGTTTATACTTCACTACTGGTACACTGCAGACAGTTAGTGTGCGTATGTAGTCTACAGTGTTTAACAGTTTGTGCGACGACAATGGCCAGTTTGTAATTGAAATCTGTACATATTGGCTGCGTTCAGGGAAAACTGGGCTTAATGCATGTGAAATAAGTGGTGTCCTGTGCACACTTATTAGCCTGTGCAGTGCGCTCAAGCTAATTAAGGACGACACTTTTTATTTTAAGGGGTTTTTCGTTTAAAGACAGGCTCTGGAACTGGGATGACAATTAATGCATATGCATTAAGCCCTGCTTTCCCAAAATGAAGCTTAAATTATCGTATCTATTAATGATTTGAAAAAAAAAGATAAGTGATAATAAGTTCAAAGTAACCTCGCTGACAAGGCAAATAATTAAAATCACTTTTAAATCAAATAAACAACCAATGAGCTCCAAATTTTTACCTTGTGGCATTTTTAAGTAAACATCTTAAAGGGACCTTTTCACAGTTTTTCATTTAATGTTTAATATTGGTAAATGTGAACATTGGATCTTAAAAGCTCCATTAAACAATACAAGAATACAATTAAAGAAACACAAAAAAGTTACTCTCAACTGGACTAGAGCCACTAACCCCTGGAATAAAAGTCTATCGTTTACATCACTCTGTCATCCGTGGTCATACAATGAGAGATGTGTTTTAATCCTACAGCTTAATGATTTTATAGAACACAATATTACTCATAAAGAAAATATAAGGTTTTCTCCATAGATATTTTTAGATAAGGTTTATCACACCGATATGTTAAGAACATGACGGAGGGACTAGTTTTTCTGGCCTTTCACCCCTGATTGCGTCATTGAGGTCATTGGGTACGCAGTCGTTTAACGAGTTTACGAGTGCGTGTGTTTACGATAGATTATTATACTTTTCTGAATGTGAATAACAGTGTTGGGATATAAAACTGGAATGAAGCTGGCGAGACTGCATTTTCGATTTCGTTAAAATGTCGAATGTACTCGAATAACGCGATGTTTTGTTGAATAATTGATGGATTAAATTTAAGAAAAGTGTCTGTGAATTGTCCTTAAACTTTTCGAAGGAAATCGATGTCGAATTAAAAGGGTAATGTCTTTGATGAATTAGTCGTTCCTTTGTCAGTCGATCAAAGAATGTCTATCCACAAAAAAATGCCTGCTAACACCCAGTGCTTTAAAAGGGAAAATATGGATGGCGACGAAGAAATTTGTCAAGAATTTTAACTTGTCATGGAAGCAAATTAAACATTACGAAAATAAACATGGTCATGGTTATTAAACAACTTCGGTGAGTTGAACAATAATTTTATGTCAGTAAGTAAAAAAGTGTGTAAAAAGAAGAGTTGTTTATAGACTAAAATTAACAATATCGGCGGGTATAAAGGCTGAATCATGCTTCACGTAGTCACGGTAGGTGTCTACGCATTTTGTAAATTTCAAAATGGCGGGAGCCATGTTGTTTTTTGTGGGTATTTTACAGTGGTGAAACAAACTTTGTAGTTTGAAGACATCCGTCTGTGTTTTACTTGAGTGTATAACATTTGGGACGCTGATTAAATTTGAATCGAGGCGTCTAGCGATATTTTGTCTCGTTACTCTATTTTTGCGTGGAATTCTCAAGGACTATTTCGAGTTCCGTAAACGGGAAAGATCACAATTAATATTACTACGCAATGTTAGATTCAGTTAATTTAATAGTTTTTTTTGCTTTTATTTTAGGAATAAATTGAATAAAAAAATATTGTAGGATAAATAGAAGACTATGTTAGTGTGATGGTGTTCTTAAATTTATCCCACTCGTCTAATAAAGGCTTACAAGGCTCGGTAAACCTCGCCATGTAAATCTTTCTTCACTCATGAGATAAATTTAAGTACACAATCACACTAACATAGTATTCTCTATATACTTTATATCCTCGAAGTATGAAAAAATATAACGACAACAACAGAACTTTCCAAATTATTAAACCTTTTATTTTTGCCAATTTACAAATCGTGAAAAGGTCTCTTTAATGTATTCATACTTGCAAATTGAATGAGTTCCATACACTGTCAGATCTTAAATCATGAATAACTTACAGGTTAAGTGGTTGCCTGTTGGCCTGGGGCCAGTAGATTTAACTCAGGATACTCAATTTCAAAAGTCGGTTACAGTTGGGCTAAAAAGCAGGGCAACTTGCTTTTTCAAAGCTTGAAACAACTTAATCCAAGTAAACATATAATACAAATCGGCGATTGTGGATCATTTCGGCAAAGGAAATTATTCAATTCTGGCTCACAACAAGACATGATCAATTAAAAGTATGTCATGTCGTCATAATTGTTGCTCAATAATCTAAAGAAAATAAATGAAATATTAGATACACATAACACAACACGTACATGATTCTAGGCTTTTTTTTTAGCAAGGCAACCAAAATTCTAAAGATTGCCGGTGCAGCAACCAGTTGCGAATAAAAAGGGACATATTTGTGTTATTTTGTCTAAGTTATCTATATAACATAAATATGAGGATAAACAGTGCACCCACATCTCGACCTCTGCTTAAAGACACACTCTTTATAAATTTGAATGGGTTGTGTTCTTTTCAAACGTGCGATATAAAAAAGCTATAACATAATTTTGAAAACTGAGTTGCGTCTAAGATTATGCAAAAGCGAATAACTTTATTACCTTCAGCGCTTTTATATAATGCTATATTATGCTTGAACTCCGGAATATATTGTTGGGACGCATTGGCTAAGGCATGTATTAATATTATGTATTTGTCTATTGTTGACGATCGTGTAGCTTTAACATGATTAACGGGAGGGCATCTGCGCGTGATATTTCGTTTATGTTAAAACACCTAATATTTATAAGAACCATGGCGAACACCTCATAACTTTGCATTGTACTTGTGAAATCTGATACCGCTTTAGAAAATCCCGGTCTGGTGCAAAAGATACTCCTGCAAAGCTTGTTTTTGTATATTAATATAATAGGTTTGCAAAAACGTCCTATGATTTTTGGGCTTGCTGCTTTTAGATTTTGTGCAACGGGAAGAATATATTTGCAATGCCAATTATTTTCAATGAATAACTTAAGTCGGGCAGACTTAGCTGATATCATATAAACTACTTTCATGTTTAAATCTTCCGTGTGTAACACAAATGCCGATATAGACTATATTTGTTAATCCAATTTTCGGAACTGGACATACCGATCGTTAAACTGATACTAGATTTGCACACTCTAAAATAAACAAAAGACAAGGCAATTCCCCTACAAGCTGGTCATTATTTACGTTATTGATAATACACTTTAAGTTTTTTAGATGTGTATTTATATTCTTTTCCTACGAGACAGGCTTTACTGGTATATACACGTAACAGGATGAGTTCTTTTATTAAGTGCGATGGGTGATCATTGTCTGTTTGAAAAAAGCCCAATTAAATCTAGTAATTGTATAATTGAAACACATAACATTATTTAATTATATTTATTTATGGTTTTGAATGATTGTTGCATTTTATTATGGTTGTTTCTTTCATAAAAAAGTGTCGATCCTATGTACTGCAAATGACATTAAATCTTGTGTTTTATCTACCATGTTGTACTTTATATGATCGTCTTTTCAATATACTCATTATAAGTATTATGGATATGTGAATAATAAAGCACACACATGTAGTACCACATGTAAATGGGGGAACACACCTTCATGTGTTTGCAATAAACCTCATTCGTTAATGTGTAAGCTCCCTTCAACAGGCCAAGTTTTTTCCCCGCGGATCATATTACAAGCTTCATGTTTACAGCACGCAGTGGTTACATGTTATGATACTGAAACTAAATCGTATGTTAAAACCCACTTAAAATGCAATAATGTATGTCAAGGCCTCAATTTCATTGTGGAAAAAGTATACCGTACTCGAGCATGGTCTACGTGCATGTTAGCGCTGAAAACATGACAGTGCGCCCTTTGTTTTCAAACAGCAGTTGAATATGTATTGTATCTTTGCAATCTGATACAACGCACTGGAGTCGTGGTCTGATAAGATCAATATCCCTGCCAAGCCTGTTCTACATTAATACATTTTGCATACCAGCAGGCTGAATATAGTATCTTAATTGTCCATGACAGCAGGAAGATAATTATCGAATGTGTTGAATTTGCAACGACTCACCAAGAGAATATTAACAGTTAAGGACAAACAGTTGCATGCCATGGTGGTCTGATGTGTCATTACACAAGGACATTTAATACGTATTTCTTCCGATCATATTATTGTCCTGCCATTGTAATTGTTTTGCAATATGCATTGTATTATACATCAAGCCTTTTCGGAAAACTATTTGTATGATCAAGAATAAGGAACATTCATGAACAACAGGCTTTACATTGAAATACTGATTTTGTATCCTGTTACTTGTAAGCGCCTCTGCGTCATAGTGTCTTTTTCAGTAGCTATTTGAATCACATTATATGCATGCTAACTTGTATACATAGCCATTATATTTAGGTAGGTCATGGTTGTATTAATTGATGCATGTTTGCTTAGAGAGGCTTCTTAAGTTAAAGGCGCGATTAAGTCAACTGATTGTTTAAGTCTATAATAGTGTCCAGGTGATCGTTTGTGTCGTCCTTTTAAAGCTTTCAGGTAATGCGATCATTTTAAGTGTGGCAGTTAGAGCAGGTATAAATTCCAATTTTTTCAATGCATATTGTGCCCAAAATCATGATTTAGGTTTACCACTGAAAACTTCACCACATCTTCGCGATTGTGGTTCAATTAGGCCTAGAAAATGATTCAATTCCGGCTCACAACAAGACATGATGCATTAAAAGTTTGTCATGTCGACAAAATCGTTGCTCAATAATTTAAAGAAAATAAATAAAGTATTAGACACACATAACACGACATGTACATGATTCTATGCTTGTTTTTCTTTAGCAAGGCAACACAAATTCTAAAGATGGTTGCCAGTGCAGCAAACAATTGCGAAAAAAAGAGGCATATTGTTGTTATTTTGTTTAAGTTATCTCTATAACATAAATACGAGGATGAACAGTGCGCCCACATCTCGACCTGTACTTTAAGACACACTCTTTATAAATGTGAATGGGTTGTGTTCATTTCAAACTTTCGATATAAAAAGCTTTAACATAATTTTGAAAACTGTGTTGCGTCTAAGATTATGCAATAACTTCAGTGCTTTCAGCGCTTTGATATGTATATGCCGTTGTTACACTGATTTAAGAAACAAATATATAAGTCATTTCATATTAACCCATGTGTATGACAATTCCAAAAATTATTAGTTTTATGTGAATAATCAGTTATTTACAATGTATGTAAATATATCAAAGAAGCTCGTGTTATTAGAAATACGATTCTTAATAATACTGTTCAATACACTTCATTACCGCCTTGATAGTTTATTAGTATTTGTATTCGTAAAATGTGTATTTTATGTTTTGTAATATTATGTAAATGTACCTTGTTACGTGACAGAACATAAGGTGTATACTTAAATATGAAGACGATGCACTTGTGTATAAGTCTGGATAAACTGTCTGTATGTCTGTCTACAGCAGTTACAGCCTCCTGTCTGGTGTTAATGCTTCACATGACGTATAGTTTACCATTCAATTTGATCTCATCCATAGGTGTGATCAAGCAGTTCCCTGGAGACAAGGATGAAGATCTGTCTTTAGTTGCCTCACAAATACTTGATATGCCGCATTGCTCTTCACCAGTGCCTGTTTTTATTAAATGCATAGGTTTTTTTTCACGGAAACAATTAGTTGTGCCAGTAAGTGTCTGATAATGAATTTCATGTATTAATCCAGCCATTCTTCTTTGTTTAATAAGTTAGAAATATCTGTAGATTTGACAATAAAGTCCTCATAAAATCTGTCCCCTTTTATTGAATATGTTTCTCATGTGTAAGTTAAATTTATAAGTTAAAACGCATGTGCATAAATTATCAAAATTTGTTATGCTTGACTTCCATTACCTGGACCTTATTAAAATAGCAGTCGGAAATGTATATGGTTTATATTTCCCTTCAATCGGTTTGAAATAAGGCCATTTGAGCTTTGCTTTGGGAAAACGGAGCTTAATGCACGCATGTGTAAAGTGCTCTCCAAAATTAGCATGTACAGTCTGCACAGGCTAATTAGGGATGACACCGCATAGACTGGATTTTTTTTGAAAGAAGAGAATACCTGTAAACAAAAAATTCCATGAAAGGGAAAGCGTTCTCCCTAATTAGCCTGTGCAGATTATAAAGTCTTAATCTGGGACGACACTACACACATGCATTAAGCCCCATTTTCCTAGAGCGAGGCTCCTTGTTATACTTATCTGTGTCCACTTTTTTCTGCTATGTTTATTAAAATTATCTCCAGGTACAACACATGCATGTTTCTATGCAACATTTTCAGTTTAACATGGAATTTAGATAAGGTGTCCACCTGTCCGTGTTTATATAGTACTTTCACTGTTAGCTTACCTGAGCAGAACATGATCATACTTTAGTATTCGGATACCGTGACATCAGTCGCCCTCCGTGAGATGACCCAAACGTGTCAACTTTTTCTTTAAGTTATCTTTCAAGGGGAATCTTCATAAAATTATTAATGTCATTTAATAACACGTAAAGATCGCTATATAGAATAAGAAAATAATTCATGAATTCTGAGATAGAAATCATTTTATAATAATGGTCCTTTTTGTTCTTACATTTTGATGTCATAGTTGTAAGTATCCCATGTAACCATTTGTTGGACAGGCTTATTTACCAACCATTTGTTGGACAGGCTTATTTACCAACCATTTGTTGGACAGGCAAGTGGATAACCTACAAAGAGAGACCAGAGGACCTGCGCATAAGGTAAACAGTTGATAGATGCTATCAATACAATATAAATAAATATATATATATATATATATATATATATATATATATATATATATATATATATATATATATAACATTCAATCATTTTATATTCAGTTATATTCCCATTTTAGTATCTTCTTTCAGAGACTTCAACCGGCTACATTTTGTAACTTGTTGCTTTTGTTTTCTTCAAATGATATTCATACCTCATGACCATTTGCCTTAATTGGTATTCAACATAATAAGAAAGCATAATATCAACATGCTACTTAAAATAGAAATAATATTTCTTATTCAATTGAACATGTGTTGAAATCAACAAAAGCAATATTCATGGAGTTATTCGTTCAGCAATATTTACCAAACCAATTGCAACAGTAACTACTGTTAAAACCATATTTGTTGAAATAATATTAAATTGTCCATCATACTGGGATGACTTATTTGACATTCGCAGAACATACGATTTGAAAATGTGTAAAAATGAACATATAACATCATATTGAGGGAGATCATTTTGATTACCAAATAACATATGGGACTTAGTACATTTTCAACGTTATCTTTAATTGTCTGCAACTGAATGTATAAATACACGCAAACATGCATTCGGAAGTTGAGAAAAATGACAACACGGTTTTATGTGTATTCAGTTTTAGAACTTTTTGTAGGCATTAGAGGGTTCGTGTATAAGTCGTGTTTATACACGCATATTCATTGCATATCAATACGATTGTATACAATTTACAATGAACTATGTACACCCGACTTTCACAAGGAATAGTTGTCAAGCTTTTAAATGAATCTATTATGCTCTTTGTTATCGATTTGATTATTTGTCGTTCACATACACACTGTTTTTACAGGCAAAGTAATATTTGTAATAAATCACCGCTTGCAGGTGTTTAACGACCCAGTCCATGGTCATATTTCACTTCACCCGCTGTGTGTGAAGATCATTGATACACCGGAATTTCAGAGACTACGCTTTATAAAACAACTTGGTCCCGTTTACTTGGTGTATCCTGGAGCCTCACATAACATATTTGAACATTCACTTGGGTAAAGCTAATAGCTATATTTGAACAAATAGTCGACGGTATTTAAATCACAGTCGTATCATTAACATACACATATTAACGATATTTCTTCTAAACTGGACACACCTTTCAAGCTTTGAGATTCCGTTTTTTCGCTATTAGTTTAACTTATATTTACATATTCTTGTAACATGTTGAAATGCAATTACATTCGTACATCTATATTTTTCGGAAAATACATATGTTAAAACTAAATGAACACTACAAATGCATTGGATCTAATTGATACACTGCAAATTTCTCAATGAAATTGAAATGCGATGATGTACATTCATGTTAATTCATTCTGTTACAAACATCGTACCAACGTTTCTTTAAAGGGTTTGCTATTTGTCTGGTGGACTTGTAAAGACTCTTCAGAAACGACAACCAATGCTTAACATTTCCGATGAAAAGTTCTTTGCGTGATGATTGCTGGCCTATGCCACGATTTAGGTATTGTGAATTGTTAACCACTTAAAATACTGTCTAGGACCTGTCACTAATATATTATAAATATATATACATCAAACAATCAAGTTTCTTTGAGTGTAACAGTCCATGATATCATGTACTGTTAGTTTTGAGGTGACGAAGAACAGTAGCAAGATTATTATGTTACTGTATTATTGTGAATATTTAAAAGCACACTTTAATTTTGCCCGATGTTGTAGAATCGTCAAAACATATAATGTGCTGCAAAACTAAGAAGGCTCTGATGGCATGCGTCTTGCATCCAAATTCGTGAACAGGTACAAAACAGTGCGAACAATGATACAGATTGTGTTATCACAAAATGAAGAAAAGAAAGGAATTTTTAATTATGCAAACTGTTGATATCGCATGATTTTATGCATATATATTTTATCCATAGGTCATGGGCCATTTTCCCATTTGTTTGATCAGCGGTTTATTCCATCCATGTGTCCTCGTAAACATTTGAAGGTATGTTTATGTGTTTTGCTTACATTTGTTAATCGCTTTTATGTCATTAAATTGTCTGCTGAAAATGTTTATTTGATTTTTTGTGTGTTTCGCTCTTTTGAAATCGTTTACAAAATACGGATGATTGGTCGCTCCATAATTGATTGAACTGTTTTATTTGAATAACATAATTAAAAATGAAACATGTGTATGTTATAAACGTTGCAATTAAATCTAGACATGTGTCCGTATAACACGGTATAACACCCACATTCCACGTGTGTTTTACATGTCCACTGTCGGGAATATGAACATACCGAGAAGCGTTTAGTTTCATTTACGAGCCATTTCTCTGTACATGTAGTTTAAAAAATTCAAAAATACTCAGAAACGCAAGTCAAACGCTAGTCAATATGTTTCAATGCTCTAGCAGCAATACGTGTTGAGTTACGACACAATAATTCGGGCAGACGAACGGAGTAAGGGTTTGGTGTAAGGACGGAATGATGCAAGGTTGGACGGATACTACCAATTGTATTCCTCATGTTCTGTGAAAGTGGGGCACACTAATTTAAATCTTTTTAAAATTATCTCGTTTGAAAACCTTTTTATTCAGCATTTAATCCATGATCATAACGGCAGTTTACTTATAACAAACTTTAATGATTGCACCGAGTTTATTATTTTCAACAGCACGAGGACGCCTCGGTAATGATGTTTGACCACATGGTAACAGAAAACAATTTGACATGCGAATTTGAGAAAAACAAAATCAATGCAATATGAGAACATTCATTAAAGACCTTATTGAATGTAAACCAGAACAGGGAAAGCTGTCAATGGATTTCGAAGTGTTACATAGTTTTTACAATTACAAATACAACAATTTGACGTTATTATTATTTGAATGAATAATACACACATCTATGTTATATTAACTTCCCGATAGTAAAGTAATTATCACATTTACTTAAATATTCATGACTAACAATATTATATAACGTTGATTACAGATTCAATATTTAATAATATTAAATAATGTTTTTCAATAAAAACGACAAGGCTAAGGAAATAAATTACAACTCTTTCATACACAAATAATAAGTGTGTTTGCTTTTTATACTTATAAATAGGCCATCCAGAACCGTGATGAAAGGAATGGATTTTTCTACGAGGTAATGTGCTTATTTTTTATATAGACCGACAAATCAAATAATAACCGATTCACGCAAAAGCTAATATTGTGTTTAGTGAATAGCTATCAATGGCCCTTTGTAAAAGATAGGGTTTGTTTTGGAGGTAATTATGTAAATGACATGGAAAGTGTCACTTTTACATTTCTATAACTTTATACGCGTTTAATTTTCTTGAGTCTGTTAATAACACAAACATGCTGACATTGAACATATTGACAATTAACATTAATTGTAAAATAGTGTATACTTAATATTTGATGTATTACTACCATATGTGTCTTAACCTAAACGCTGCTCAATTATGAATTCCGTTTCTGACAAAACCTGTATATTGTGTGCATATAATGTAACCTCAAATGTTCATATTAAAACACTGTAAATGCACGGTTGCTGTAATTGAATCTCTGTTCTGAATGTTTGAAGATTATATGCAACCAACGGAATGGAAATGACACAGATAGGTTGGACTACATCAAAAGAGACTGTTTACTACTTGGGATTCGAAGCAACTTTGACCACAAGCGTTGCATGAAATTTGTCCGTGTTAGCAAAGGACACAGTCCAACCGCTGAACCACAGCTCTGCGTTCGAGACAAAGTAAGCGCAATATTATGATTAATTATTCAATTAAAACACATCTATTTTCACCATTAACTAAATAGTTTTGCATTTTATGTCTTAATATATTTCATTATAAAGTTGATTAAATAATTCTAAATTAATATTTAGATATATACTTTTCACTTTAAAACGTGTTATCAAATATGTTTAACTGGTGTGTGATTCACACGAATAATGTTGAATGTCATCGGTTCGTTTTGTGTTCTTCAGGAGAGTGGCGACTTCTCTGACATGTTTTATTTGAGAGAAAAGCTTCACAGACATGCATATCAGCATAATACAGTGTAAATCATAGGTGAAATGTATGTGTATTTTGATAGTTACATACGTTCTATCGTAGTTTGTATATATTAGTATAAACCAGTAGAACTATTAAAGTTGTAATCCACTTGGTAAGTATAAACATTTTGGCACGTTATTTTTATTAGCTCACCTGATTGCTCAGGTGAGCTTTTCTGACCGGTCTTTGTCCGTCGTATGTCCGTCCGTCCGTCCGTAAACATTTGCTCGTAAACACTCTAGAGGTCACATTTCTTGTCCCATCTTCATGAAACTTGGTCAAAAGCTTCGCCCCAATAAAATCTCGGCCGAGTTCGAAACTGGGTTGTTACGGGTCAAAAACTAGGTCACTAGGTAAAAAAAACAACAACCTTGTAAACACTGTAGAAGTCACAATTTATGTTCAATCTTCATGTTACCTTGTCAAAATGTTTGTCTTAATGATATCTTGATTGAGTTCAAAAGTGGTTCCTGTGTGTTGAATAACATGGCCGTCAGTGGGCGGGGCAGTTTTCCTTTTTTGGCTATAGAGAAACCTTGTAAACACTCTAGAAGTCACAATTTTTGCCCAATCATCATGAAAGTTGGTCAAAACATTGGTTTTTATTGATTCCTTGGCCGAGTTCGAACATGGTCCAGATCGGTGAAAAAACATGGCCGCCAGGGGACGGGGCAGTTTTCTCAATATGTATTTAGTTAAAACATGGGAACACTCTAGAAGCACATTTTTGGTCCAATGTTCATGAAATTGGGTCAGAACATGTGTTTTTTGGATAGGACCGTTGAGTTCGAAAATGGATCGGATCGGTAAAAAAGCATGGCCGCCGTGGGGGGGTCATTTTCCTTATATTTATATAGTAATAACAGCTTTTGAACACTATATAGTTTATCATGTCAAGGGAAGTAACTGAAAATGAAAAATTATGTTGAATTGACAGAGTTGTCTCCCTTTTTAAAATATTTGTTTTAAGAACAAGAAGATTAAGTGGAATTAATTATAAATGATAGTTTTACATTCTGGAATATAGCAAACTTTTGAATATGTTTTTTATTGTTTGATGATTCTGTACAATATGGCATTCTTTTGTCAAACAAGTAAAGCGAGACTATACGATTTGTATATGTGTTAAATTGTAAAGTATTGATAAATACATGTTACAATAACACAAAATAGGCAAGATATTGAAGACGAATATCATAAAATGCAGCAAAGAGAAATTAGCGCCCCGAGCTGATGGTGACGAAGATATTTCGTACATATTTTCCTATAATAACCGAAGAATTCGTCTTTTTATTAGGATCGGAATTAGTGTTCGTGTGTCGAATGAATAGACATCGCTGCAGGAATTTCAAAACAACCATTAAACTAAATTAAGATTCACATCGTACATGCATGATATACATTCTGGCGCATTCTACTGTACAGACATTTTCGATTTCAGAATTAAATATCTCGCTTATTTCGCATTTTTCGACACATGTTCTTCTTCAGTTATATTTTAAATTATATTGAAATGTATGACCTTGTTAACACTCTAGAGGTCACATTTATTTTCCGATCATCATGAAACTTGGTCTGAAGATTTGTCCCAATGATATCTTGGATGAGTTCGAAAATGGTTTTTGTTGCTTTAAAAACGTGGCCACCTGGGGGCCGTTTCTGGTACAATGCGTAACTTTACGGACGAAAATTTACGTACGTATACAGTTAGGTATGTTTTTCTGAATGCGTAAGTGCGTTTCTATAAACCGAACGTAGGGTAAAACTTAGTTGCTATGCTAGAATAATCTCTAAACAGAAATCATTTGATTGCGCGGACCTTATAGAGAACATTTGAAGAAATTTATTTAGGTGATTTCATTTGCTTTCTCTAACAAACTTTCGGTAGACTAATATAAATATTTATACATTTATCCTTAAGAAGTACCTTATACAGAGCACAGTTCTTTCCCTTGTTTGCGAAATTGCGACGAGAAAACAAGGTCAACTGTAAACAAAGTGCAGTCTCTGGATTCTTTTAAAAATAAGTGTGGCCATTCTTTGTTGTGCTGGATATGCTCTTTGTTAAAACAGAAGAGATGATTCTTACTGAAAAAAATCTGATACGAAAGGTTAGTCAGATAGATCTATATTTCAAACTGGAATTGCTGGAGCAAACTGGAAAACATGGATGGATCACAGGCAGCAGTATCATAAATTTGCCCCCCCCCCCTCCGAGCTTACCCCAAGGGTTCCAGATTGTTAAATGTACACCTATTGTGTATGGTTTTACTTTTCAACAAAGAATATTGACAAAAATACACAGTTTGAATAAAATAACCCTCGTATAGGTATTATATATACACAAGGTATGAAACGTACTGTATGTCTATTGCTGAAAGATTGTGGAACACTGGACGTGACCTTTTTCACCGAAAACACACATGTTCCCATGCAGTTGCCGACAAAATGCAACTGGTTTCGTTAAAAGACAGTAAAAGCAACGTGATTACACAACTAAACGATCTCCTGCTCGGCTTATAACTTTAATGTTCAATTAAATTTGACTTTCACGCTATATGTCACTCGGTGTTTCATCTACACATGTACACCATTTAAATTTTATAACGCGTCATCTGGTTGGTTGTTCTCATTTTGTTGGCCAATGATATGGCGTTTTAGAACCGAGCATTCGATCGACAAAATATGACAGCAAAACACAGATATGTAGCGAGAAAGTCGACTTTAATTGAATATTAAAGTTATTAGCCGAGCAGGAGATCGGTTAGTAGTGTAATCTCGTTGCTTTTACTGTCTTTTAACGAATCCAGTTGCTTTTTGTCGGTGTAAAATATGGTGTTCAAAGTGAAGAAACAAAAAAAATGGAATTGTTTAAATCATTTGATTGCAATGGTAGTAAATGCTTTACACAACACAAAAATTGTCTATTGTATATCTTATTTATTTATTTGTACAAGTAAATGCATTTAAAACATAAAAAATACATTTACTTATAATAATGAAGACAGTATATCTTATTATAATCTTTCCGAACAAAAAATTGTATAAATTAAGTGAATGTAAAAAAAAGAGAACATTTGCAGCATTGCTTTTCACAATATAAGATACAATAAAGTGGGTTTTGCAATGTTTACAGCGTTATTATAGAACTTTAAATGGTATAAATGGACATTACTTTATGTACAAAAACACAGTATAAAGTTTAAAGAAATGTGTTCAAAGATAGTTGAAAATAAAATTGATTGTTGATATTTTTTTGTCAATCTGTGTGATAACCTATAAAGAAAAAAGGTTCTAATTTAAAATAACTTCTTATGACATAACCATTTTTATTTGTACATATCAATCAAAATGCATTTAATGTGTCCATATGGTTTATAGGAAACAAAAAAAAATCTTAAAATTAGTAATAAAATATTTTAGACAGTAAAGATTAACAATTACATTGATTAAAATTTGACACCTTTTTCATGGCAACTGCATTTATAATAATAACATTAACGATTTTGAATGTTGATGATACCATATATAAAACAAAATGAATTGATTTTATATTGTTTCCATGATTTGTGTTCTAAATTTCTCTTGTGAAAAAAATTAAAACTAAGAAAAATTATTGTAAAGCATACAGAAACAACAGTTTTGCCATTAATATGATATCAATATTGATTACAGATGAAATCTGAAAATAAAAATTAAAACTGTATGCATTTTACATGTGTAACTTACCAAAAACAAATCTCGTTGGTTTAAAAGTCCTAGTGTTTTGACAGGTTTTGTATAAAATGACATATTTGGTACATTTCAATACATGTTTTCAGTAAATTTACTTCAACTGTCAAAACTTTTCAAACCTTTAAAATTAGCCATTATGAATATTCAGATAAATTAAGTTACAGTTGTTATTATTATGTAGGATTTAAAAAACGTAATTACCGGTGACAGTATTTTGGGAATGTATTAATTAACTGTTTGTGGATAAATTTTTCAACAATAACCATATCCGAGTTAGCCAAGTGTGTGAGCCTTGACCTTTACTTCCAGATAATAATTGCAGCGCTTAAACAACTGGGGATCGACTGGTCATTGTTGGCCCGGTACTTCTTTAAAGTACCTGAGGTACTCTTAAGTACACTACAATGTACCCTGGGTACGAAAACTACTAAATACATGTGCACTAAAATGCACTTGGCCAATATTAAGACTGTACCAGAGATTTATTCCGCCTAAAATCTGTCATAAAACGCACTTCTGAATACCAAACAAAATCCTCTTTGAACAAAATCTAACTCAGTATGCTTTTTTGAGTATGAGTTTCGATAATAATTAATTTCATCGCCGAGGTCCTTTCACAGAATATAAACATAAAAATAATTTATTTGAAAATAGAGTCAACAACTGCAGATTTAGCCAAAGTATTCCTGGTTTGTTTTAGTATATTTTCTGTACCCAGGGTATATTGTAGTATACTTAAGAGTACCCAGGAAACTTTCAAGTAGTATCAGAGCCGACAAAGACCAGTCTAACCAAATAAGTATTAGAGCAGACAAAGACCAATCTAACTCGACTGAGAGAATCTGTCGACTGGTTGTATACAACAGTCTCTACAGTAAAGTATATTTTACGCAGTTTTGACAAAATGATAAATGCATGATATTCTTTCCAAAGAAATGGATCTTGACGCTGACCTTCTGCTTAAACTGTAAATGTGCTAATCAACAATAAAGTGACAATCATATACACATGTATTAGAAGCGATGTTGGCATATCAATCAATATTAGCACAGATTACTGTATAATTGTCATTCATGGACACAGCAGTATTATATCAATGCAACTGTTAACAAACCCGTAGATTATACAATGCTAATACATAATTCTTTACAAAAAAGTAAACTTTTACCCATGTTTACAATGAACCAATATTCTATCAGTCACTCAGCAAACGTCACATTCGTTGAGTTCAACCAGAGACGTAGATAACAACGTCTCTGGTTCAACTTGTCTTGTGATGGGTAAAGTCTTGTCCAAAATGAAAGTTGAATGAATTGTCAAAAGGAAAATCGAACAAATCATAACAACAATCGATTCGAACATGTAAAAATTCCTCTTTTAGCAAAACTTCAATCCACTACACAATAGATCCTGCACAATCAACGCAGGATTTTCGTTACAGTATCTTCCCATGCCCTGCCATATAGTAAGATCTAAATATAGATAAGGTTTAAATTAACTAAAATGATGTTGCGCTCGTAGATTTCGTAGGCTAAAATATTTATTGGCACTATTATTCCCTATAAATTCGATGCAAAAGTGCGATTCTCCGAAAAATCGTTGCATCCGCCGCCATATTTACGTAAAATAACTGAGTTGCGCGAGCTTTTGAGCAGCCGTAACTTTACGTGCAAACTTACGGTAAACGTAACTTTACGAAGTTTATAGAAACGCTACTAGCTTTAAGTTTTGCACTTACGTATGCTTTTTGAACGTACGTTGTTCTAAGAAACGGCCCCCAGGGGCGGGGAATTTTTCATTATATGGCGATATACGGCTTAAGTAAAACCTTGTTAACACTCTAGAGGCCACATTTCCAATCTTCATGAAATTTGGTCAGAAAATTGGTCTCAATGATATCTTGGATGAGTTCGAAAATTATTATGTTTGCTTTAAAAACATGGCTTCCAATGGGGCGGGGAATTTTTCCTTATACGGCTATAGTAAAATCTTGTTAACACTCTAGTTTCAGAGCTTTTGGGACCGGTCTTTGTCCGTCGTATGTCCGTCCGTCCGTCCGTCCGTTAACATTTGCTCGTAAACACTCTAGAGGCAACATTTCTTGTCCCATCTTCATGAAACTTGGTCAGAAGCTTTGTCCCAATGAAATCTCGGCCGAGTTTGAAACTGGGTTGTGCCGGGTCAAAGACTAGGTCACTAGGTCAAAAAAAAGAAAAACCTTGTTAACACTGTAGAAGTCACATTTCATGCCCGATCTCCATGTAACTTTGTCAAAATGTTTGTCTTAATGATATCTTGGTTGAGTTCAAAAGTGGTTCCGATCCGTTGAAAAACATGGTCGCCAGTGGGCGGGGCAGATTTCCTTATTTGGCTTTAGAGAAACCTTGAAAACACCCTAGAAATCACAATTTTTGCCCAATCATCATGAAAGTTAGTCAAAACATTGGTTCAATTGATGACTCGAACGAGTTAGAAAATGGTCCAGATCGGTGAAAAAACATGGCCGCCAGTGGGCGGCGCATTTTTCTCTATATGTATGGAATGAGTGTTGTATGGAATGAGTGATGTATTGGACGTCATCATTGATGACGTTCATTCGAACGAATGATAAAGGGGGCTAAGTTTCGTTAAGGTGGCGAGAATCACTGCGATTTGAGTTTCTTGAAAACTGGCTCAGCACGTTTGCTGAAATTTGACATGTATATGGACAATAATGCGATCTACCTGTTGGCGTAGGCGTTATACCTGGGAAAAATCTAGTTTTTGATGAAATCACGAAAAAATTTCGCAAGTTTTACATAACCGGAATTACAAAATGCGTTATGTGGATATACCGATACCCTACCGAAATATCCGAAATCAAACTTTCATAAAAACAATGTTTCATTAGTTATTTCAGTGTATTTCGCCACTATCTATATTAAAATACGCAGTTTTTCGATAAATAATCAATATTAATGGGGATTTCGTGGGATCTCGGGGATTCCTGGGGATTTTGGTAATTGCGGGAATGTCGGTATTTTTTCACACACGTCAAAATGGCCGACTTCGACAGAAAGAACGCTTAAAAGTATTTACAAAATAACATCATCACAAACGATGTAAAGTGAACGCTACTTATCCGTTTTGTAGATAAGTATACGATCAATTGGAAAACACTAGCATTTGACATAAAAAAACGCCAGTGGATATGGAAATCTTCATCGTTGGAAATAGCAGACGGCGTCGACCAATGGCTGTCAATACAAGTTCGAAAAGAACGCGAGAAAGTATTAACAAAATAACATAGATGATGTAAAGTGAACGCTAATTCGCTGTTTTGTAGATAAGTATACGATCTATTGAAAAACCATAACATTTGACACAAAAACACCCGTGGATATGGAAATCTTCAGCGTAACGAAATAGCAGACATCGCACGGCGTCTCATCTGGGTCTACGCTGTTTGCCAAGGCCGATAATATAATGAATGGAAATGCACAAACTCAGTAACTGGCAAGCACATATGTATTAGTAGGTTGTTTCGTGATTATTCAGAAACGACTACATAATTCTTTTGGTTCAGCCAGTGCAACTTAACAGAAATAAGTATAAAAAGTTTCTACATCTGACAACAATGTGCCAACTTAATACAAGGTAAGTTGTTTACATTATTTAAAATATTGCAAGCTTACAGTACTCAACAATAAACAGCTGGTACAATGTAATATCATCGTTTTAATTTTAATAAGCCCTTGGTTAATTACCCTTTTTAATGTTATGGATCAATGCATCTCTAACACCTTCAATTGACTTGTTCATGAAAAATATACACCCTCAGTGCATGTTATCCCATACACCATCAATCACTTACGAAGGCTCGATTGGTCATTCTCGGCTCGGGTACTACTTACCGGTACATGTACCCCGGGTACTCTTAACTTTACTTACATGTTCCCTGGGTACGGTAAATAAACTTAAACATACCCGCAAATATGAGATTGTATCCGAGTTGTATATCCGCCAAAAATCCGATGTCGTTAAACATGCTACCGATAACGTAAAACAATATTGTTAACCTTAAACAACCTTCTCTTTTAAAAAATCTGCATCAACATGCTTTTTAGTTTGAGTGTTGAGAGGACGTCGTAGGAATAAGCAAGTAATCAAGAATACGTCTCTGTTTCTGCTTTTATTTCCTTCATGTATAATGACGATAAGGATTGACGACTAACATTGACGACAATGATCACAAGCATTTACGACTATTAACACTGACGACAAGCATTGTTAAATTAACGATTTAATTTGAATAATAAGATTATAGTACAACAGATATGCTTTTCAAAGTATAATATAATAGCATACACTCATTAGAATAAGAGGTTTCATAAATAACATATGAAACATTTTCAATCAATATCGAAATATCTTATTCAATATTTATTACACAGCATGAATTAATTGTTAAAACATAATATAAATACCGAATATGGTGTTCCCCATTTAA
Organism: Dreissena polymorpha; assembly: GCF_020536995.1. Lineage (NCBI taxonomy): Eukaryota > Metazoa > Mollusca > Bivalvia > Myida > Dreissenidae > Dreissena > Dreissena polymorpha. Next base: position 90,011,443 of record NC_068363.1, read on the forward strand.
CGGACCTTGCAAACCAAAAAATGTTTCTTTAAAAAAAATCTATGACGGTAAAAAGTGAGCGTGCGATGTCGCGGAAAATATTATACTTGACGACGTCATACAATGACGCGACTTTAAACAATTTAAGATTTAAAATTAAATCACATCATTGATTTTAACAATGAGTTTTGATAATATAAATGCCATTGAACAGAAAATTGACATAAATGTAAACATAATTAATTTTTACAAAATACCCGACAACAACCGATTTAGTGTTAAAATTCCCGGGTACGTTTTAGTATATTTACCGTACCCAGGGTACGAGCCTTACTAACTGTATTATTATTATATCTCACCGACTACAAGGTACCTTTACCTTGTTGTGTTTATCAACCTGGAATTTATGTAAAGTCCGGCTTTCTTTACTTTTTTTTTTCATTCATTTGATTACGCAATTGTTGACGTACCTCGTGGAAAATTATTTGAATCTTTGGATTTTAATGGCGACAAGCTGGAAGTGTCAATTTATTTTAAAAACGAATCTAAGATTTTAAGTATTGTGTGTTTTTCATGCATAATTCAGTGTTTTCCAGAAAATTGAGTACCAGTTATATGGCCGGCAACAATGCAGTAAAAGAAAAGCATTTATGACATTTACTTGATATATTTGGGAAAAGAAGCAGTCATGTAAATGTAAGAGTAAATGTAACCGGCAGAATCGCTGGCTGCCGGTATTTAAAGAGAACACTGATAATAGTAAACTAAATCTCTACGACACGATTACAGCGTTGTAAAATTGTGTTTTGGGTGATAATGGTAAGTAATTCATACAAATGTTATTAAAAAATATTGTGCTTTAAAATTAATTTTGAGAATGGGATGGAAGAACAGAAAATGAAGAGCATACAGGGATGGAAATAAGTGGTTTCCCATGAGCCCGGGGCAAGTAGATTTTGGCCTGGGCAACTCAATTTCAAAAGTTGGTAAACTTGTTGTTTTTTTAATCATAAAACAATTCAGTGCAATAAAAATTGAAAAACAATTGATCACCATGGATCAATACTAGTTAAATAACATTCATTATATAGGAATAGGACATGATTCAATTCAGGCTCATAATAATACATCATGCATTGAACATGTGTATTGTCAGCAAATGTATATAATTATCTATTATTTTATTAAAAAAATATAATAATATTCACATGTTCATATTTCTGGGCTCGTTATTCTTTATCTGGGCAACCAAAATACTAAAGATGGTTGCCCACAATAGTAAAAAGTTAGTTTCAATCCCTGGCATATCATTGTAACTTTATTGTTTAACTGCATTGCATTAAAATTGTGATTGAGGTAAGCTTGTTGTTTATAGTATATTTACTTTTGAGCTCGACTATTATATATGAAATATATATAGTGTAGCTATCCTACTCACCCCGGCGTAGGTGCGCGCATTGGAATGTTTGCGTACCACCTCGAATATATTTCCTATGCCCATTGACATATTGCTTTCATACATGTATTTTGCTTCTTAACCAACATGACCCCAATGTATAAACAAAAGCAGATAACTGTATCAAGCATTTTGTAACAATTATGGCCTTTTTTTCACTAAGAATAAGCATATAATTGATAAATCTATTTTAAAGTTTGCGTACCACCTTTAAATTGCCACAACTTTTTTATTATGCTCTCCCCAAATTTTTTAAGGGGGGAGCATATAGTCGCCGCTTCGTCTGTCCGTCCATGCACAATTTTTGTCCGGGCTATTTCTCAGCAACTAATGACTGGAATTCAATTTAACTTAATGGGAAGCTTCACTACCAAGAGGAGACATGCATATTATCAGCCTGTTCTGGTCAGATGATTTTTCACAGAGTTACAATGTATGGCCCTATGAAATTTTCCATTAACTGTACATATAACGCGATCTACCTGTTGGCGTATTCGCTATTACTGGGAAAAATCTAGTTTTTGATTAAATCACGAAAAAGTGGTGTTTTTTATTGCGCAATCGCTATAAACATGTGGCTTGGCCGGAAGTACATGTAGCCTTAATAGCAACCCCAAGACAATTCACCCCCAGGAGACAATTGACGGGCTAGACAATTCAAATTAGATTTTTCATACCCCAATTTTTCGATTTTCGTAATCATTTTTGTCGTACCCAAATGTTTTTCGTACCCAAATTTGTTCGTACCTAAAAAAAAAATCGTGCCCATTATTTTCGTACCCAAATGTTTTTCGTACCCAAATTTTACGTACCCAATTTTTTTCGTACCCCTTTTTTTTCGTGCCCAATTTTTTTCGTACCCATTTTTTTCGTACCTAAATTTTTGTTCGTACCAAATTTTTTCCGTAACAATTTTTTTTTTTTCGTACCCATTTTTTTCGTACCCAAATGTTTTTTGTTCCTAATTGTTTTCGTACCCAATTTTTTTTCGTACCCATTTTTTTCGTACCGAAATGTTTTTCGTACCCAAATTTGTTCGTACCCATTTTTTTTTCGTACCAATCTTTTTCGTACCCAAATTTGTTCGTACCCAATTTTTTTTTCATAACCATTTTTTTCGTACCCAAATAAAAAAATCGTACCCATTCTTTTAGTACCCAAATTTGTTTCGTACCCAAATTTTTATTTGTACACATTTTTTTCGTACCCAAATAGTTTTCGTACCCTATTTTTTTTTGTTTCCTTTATTTTTTTGTACTCTAATTTGTTTTCGTAACCATATTAGTTTTTTTTCCTGCCCATATTATGTTCGTACCCATTATTTCTTCGTACACAAATTTGTTCGTACCCAAATTTTTTCGTACCCATATGTCGTACTCAAATTTTTTTCGTACACAAATTTGTTCGTACCTAATTTTTTATTCGTACCCATTTTTTTCCTACCCAAATAGTTTTTCGTACCTTTATTTTGTTCGTACCCTTTTTTTTTCGTACTCAAATTTGTTTTCGTACCCAAATTATTTTTTTTTCGTACCCACTGCCCACATATTTTTTCGTACCCAAATTTTTGTCGAAATAATCGGCTTTCAATTTGATCTGATCTCCCCACTCATTCCATCCCGCGAAACCCTTAAGGTGTCGCAACTCTAGTAATTTACGAATTATTCAAACTGAGCCAAGCTGCATAGAGGTCGTCCGGCTGGTTGTTGCTGAGGCGACTTGGAAGTGGAAGAGCTATCGACATGCACACCGTCGCTCCGCTGGCCCCACATTCCCGAGATGCCCATTGTTTAGGGATAAAACATTGACGACGGAAGGACTACCTGCTGATGATATGGAATGAGTGATGTATTGGACGTCATCATTGATGACGTTCAATCGAACGAATGATAAAGGGGGCTAAAATTCATTAAGCTCCTGGTTATAGCCGCGATTTGAGTTTCTTGAAAACTGGCCAAGCAGGTTTGCTGAAATTTGACATGTATATGGACAAGAATGCGATCTACCTGTTGGCGTTTTCGTCATATCTGGAAAAAATCCAGTTTTTGATAAAATTACGAAAAAGTGGTGTTTTTTATTGCGCAATCGCTATAAAATGAGTTTTCGCCGGAAGCGTTAATAGCGTTAATAGCAACCCAAACACAATTCACCCCCAGGAGACAATTCACGCGATAGACACTTCAAATTTGATTTTAATTAATACATATTGCGATTGTATTCCAAAATTAATAAATAAGTTCATATTGCGTTTAACATACGAAGCTGAACCCGTTTAGAAAATATTAAAAAAACAAACAAAAACAAACAACAGTTAAATTTCATTGATGTAAATATGGTAACCTGATTACATATCCACTAGCGTACACATGAAAAATAGTTCGCAAGTAAACAACAAACAATCAAATTTAAACGCAAATAAGTTAACAAAATATATATAATAAATCCGAGAAATCGATACTTAAAACTACCATTTTTGCACTAAAAACATTTTTGAGAGTCATTAAAACACATAATTTCGGAAGTATACAACCAACAATCAAAATGGCTGCCAATGAACGTTCGAAAAGAACGCGAGAAATTATTTACAAAATAACATCATCAAAATAATTAAAGTGAACGCTACTTCGCCGTTTTTTAGATAAGTATACGATCTATTGAAAAACACTAGCATTTGACATAAACACACCCGTGGATATGGAAATAGACATCACGCGGCTCCCGCATTTTGCGCTGTGTACGGTTGTTCAGAAAACTTGGTAAGTGTCATTGTGTTCTTGAATTTGTCCGATGGGTTGAATTTTATATACCATTACCATACGAAAAAGTTTTCAAACACATTTATTTCTTACGAAACTTACCTTGAAAAATAAACAACACAAATATTAGTGGCACGAACTGATAGTGGAACGAAACGACAATCAACCGTTAAAGTTCAAGGGCATAATTTGAATGGAAATACATGTGTTGAATATTGGATAAATTAATTGTTTTGCCGTTAAAAGGGTAAGTTTTTTGGTTTGCTTTGCTTATTTTTTTTATCAAAACACAAGTTTTATAGTTTGATTTCTGTACAACAGTTCAGTTAACGTTATATCTTGAATTTATAAATATCGAAATAGATGTCGGAGTTTGCACATTTCGGACGTTGCTATGCAAGTTAGTTCTCGATAGAATATACTGTTTTACCTTTTCGCATACAGTTGTGCAGCTGTTTTTCCATTTAATGATGCAATGTTTTACGTCTGGAATACCCCCTCGATGACTATAAATCATTAACTTCTCAAATTATAAGCATCGTCAACTTGACAAAGTTCTGTCAAGATTTAATATTTTTATTTAATTAATAATTAGTAGAATATGTAAAGCTGAGTAACATTAATTCAGGCTGATGTCTGATTAGGGCAGCGGTTCACCTGATTCTCTCATAGGTTGACCATACCACAATTTATATCAGTACAAAAACAAATAGCTTGTAATTATAATTGATAAATGTGAATGTTTAATTTATTTGTTTGCAACAATTTGGAACCTTTTGGATTGAGCATTGTAAGCCTAGTGTATAATTGCCCCTTTGTTCAGCACACATGAATTGATATGAAATACAGCTATATCTCGTGTGGCGTATTTTCATTTAAACTCTGGATTTTAATGACTACAAGTCAGTCATGCAGTTAAATATGTTTTTAAGCATAGAAAGAATCCAATATTATTTTGGATTTTGTGTTTGCCATGCATAATTTAAATTTTCATAGGAATAAAATAACTTACAGCGACAGGATTACGGCTTTGTTATGTTTAGCATTTGATACAAATGTAATTAAGAATTAGTGTGGTTGTAAATAAATTTTGAGAAATGGAACGCAAAAAAATCACAGAAAATGGAAGTGCGTGCATGTTACTGTGTCTTGCAACTTTATTGTTTTAAGAATTGGATTAAAGTTTAAATTTAGGTAAGCGTGTCGCTTATACTAAATTTAGTTCTTTATGTCTCCTTTGCTCTAATATGGTATGAAATGCGTATCTCGTGTAACGTAATTTCATTAAAACTCTGGATTTTAATGACGACAAGTCAGACGTGTTATTTTATTTAACAGTAAAATATTTTTTAAAGCCCCAAAAGATTGTAAAAATATTTCCAATTGTATTTTTGTCATGCATAATTTAATCTTCCATAAGAATAAAATAACTCGCTGCGTCAAAATTTCGGTTTCCTTAATCATGTTTTAGGTAAGAATGGTTAGCATTTGATACACAAATTAAAAAAAAATAGTGTGGTTTTTAATAAATTTTGACAAAGAGAAGGATGACCAAAATTGGAGGTTCATATCTTTGTAACTTTATTGTTTTAAGCAAAGGATTAAAGTTAAAATTGATGTAAATGTAAGCGTGTCCTTAATACTAAATTTAGTTTTTTTATGACTCCTTCGCTTCTGTATATACAATGTATACACTACGTGACCCGTGATTGTTGCCTAATTTGCGGAGTCAAGGCGGACAGTTTGCTTTTTGAGTGGAAAATCACCGCGATTTCACGTGATTCGTCACTCTGCCGTCGCGCGAGAGCAAGATAATCTTCGCCCTGATTCCCCTCAGTTTTGCGGTGATTCGCCGTGATTGCAGTGGATATCGTTGACATCGATGATTCAGCAATTCATGCATATAAACCGAATTGTATCGATAACTGTATACATAACGCTTTTCTAATGTTCACAATTATCAAATAATCCAACATAATTACAACTTCACTTACGAAAAAAATAATCTTAAACATTTATGTCGGTAAATATGCTTGAGAATTTCATTAACACAGCCATATGACTACGCCATTTTTCAGAAGTGTAAAGAGTACAGTGCATAATGTGGGACGAGCGTATTTAAAAAGCTTATATCATATTTCTCGTAAATTACCAAATTATTAGTTTTGTCTAAATCAAATACCATGTATAGAGAAACAAGGTATTTATAACCGACCAATGACGAAACACTATGCAACTTTCAATTTAGACAGTGCTACATGTACTATATGGCAACAATATGGAATTTGAAAAGTGGTAGTGTATTCGGGCCTGGAATATAATTAAATAATGTTTACATGTTATGTTCAATAATTATTGCATGATCATTCTGCGCTGTTATATTAATTTGGAGCCGTTAAAGCTTCCGACATTACTTCATCAAATTCATGTCGGAACGGGAGTATTTTAGCTAATACGCCCATTGTATACAACAACAACAAAAGCTTTATTATTGCAATGTATAATGTAAATGTATACATATATGTTACCTGTACATGCGGTGATGCGAGAATTGCAGCAAAAATCACGGGTCGCGTAGTGTAGTATGAAATACATATCTCGTGTAACATAATTTCATGTAAACTCTGGACTTTAATGACGACAAGTTGGATGTACGGTTTCCTATATTGTGTTTAAGGTCAGAATGGTTAGCATTTAATACTTTTATTATTAAAAAATAGTGTGGTTTTAAATAATTTATGAGAAAGGGAAGGAAGAACAGAAAATGGAAGTTCATATAATTGTAACTTTATTGTTTAAAGCATTGGGTTAAAGTTATAATTGAGGTAAGCGTGTTGTTAATAATAAATTAAGTTTTTTATGACTCCTTCGCTCTTGTAAAGTATGAAATACGTATCTCGTGTATCGTAAATTCTTTTAAACTCTGGATTTTGTGATCGCCTTTTGTCTGTCGTCTGTTGTTAGTCGTCAACATTTACCTTGTTAACACCTAAGAATGTAATGTATTGCAGATTCAGAGATGTCTGTTCTGTTTTGAAGGTCATGTGAAAAATAAACTTATGGGCTGTTTGCATATTTTAATAACATATAAATATTGTTCAAATCTATGTGTTGATAGATTTAAAATAGCTAACTTACCTCTTACATGCCCTTGTATTTCAAGATAGAATACTTTCCTTCACAAAGGAAAGAGGTCTGAGTTTGAATCTCAGTGGGGGCTTCAGAGGATGATTTATTTTTAGAAAAATGATTATATTTGCTCAACTTTGTAAATGACTTAAAGCCACACACCTAAAAATTAACTGCATAGCATAGTAAATTTATGTATAAATAATTAACATATTTTTATCTTTGCCATTTAGAATATATCTGGTGATTACAAGGTAGAAATCAATATTTTTTGCGCTTTAAAACTTAAAAATAATTGCATTTGTCGAAATAGACGTATATGTCTACAAATCCTACTTTCGGTTTAAAAGCGGTACCATTTAAACAATAATATATTACTTTCTAACTAGGCTATAGATTTAATTTTACTTATGCCAATTGGAATATACACATGTAAGGCTATAGATTTAATGACAATTTTGCACACCTTCAAATTGCATCTTTATGTATTGATTAACATGTATTTCATTTCAAAGTGTGTGGCTTTAACCAAATAACTTTGAAAATTTCTTTTAAAGAATGAGGTTTCTGAAAATTCAATCATTGAAGAAACATTTATAATTTGAGGGTACAATAAGACAGCAAACTAAGAAAAGACATCCATTTGAGTTTTTTTATCAATTGAATATGCAAAGAAGAAATTAAATATCAGCAATACAAAAGCCTGTAATATGTGCAGCGTGTGGTTTTTCTATCTATCTATGTATGCTCAGTCAAATTCAAACTAGGCAAATATTTACTGGACAGAAGGTCCTGTAAAATGGGAAAAAATACAGGACCTGCTCTTTTTTTATATGATCTTCTGGCTACAGAATATAATAGTTAGTAAAATAACTTGGTTTCATTGCCGGGATCAAGGTGTTTATGATATAAAATGATAAAATTATTGAATAGGTATTAATTTTAAGGTCACACATTTGTATCTGACGTTAAATAATAATACACGCCATACATGGTACTAGTCTTGTTTAGAAAAAATAAATAATTTAATGCTGAACGCATGTTAACAGTTAATATAAACAGGAATCTCTTCTTTGTAATATCTTAAGAACAATTTCCAAAACAAAAGTACTTTATAATTTTTTAACTAAGCTATGCTTAGCGCGCATGTCAGGTATGAGTCTGGTCAATACAGCCTAAACTTACAACGGCCTCTATAAATGACAACCGGCCTGTTTCACGCGTGGACATTGATAGCCAAATTAATAACGGTTTGAATTACAATGATCATTATTATACATTACTATTGCTATTAAAATCACACAAATTGATATCTGCGTCATTTAAATTGTAATAATCAGATTTATGATTATCTTGTTAAGCGACTAGGCCGTCATGGATTTGGACCGTCCTGACCCGCACTTGTAAGATGCACATAAATAGACCAATCAGGTGCCCTCGGAAAATTCCATCAGCAGAAAGAGCGTTGGTATGGAAAAGCACATTTATAAAGACGCTATTGCTATTTTTGCACCTCAGAAAACTTTCAGAGCCATAAACAAACCTATGAATTTGTTTTTGTTTTTTTTTACCGGACAATCAGTCCTGTAAATTTGACAGACAGGCCGGACCTTACACAATTTTACAGGACGTGTCCGTCGGTCCGGCCATGTTTGGCCAAGACTGTATACTGTCTAACTCCCCTTTCGGGTATTATTGACAGGTAATAGATATGACAGAATACTCTGTAAGTATAATTCTGCACTCAATTGTTTTATGACAAGTTGAATTATTAGTATTGTATATACCATTTCCATGCGATAAATTTTAGAAACCCATTTATTTCTCACAAACTGGGGTTGAAAAGTAAACAACAACGGGGTTTGATTTTACATTCATGAGTTTTTTGGGGTGTTTAATACATGTATAGTCATTCAAATTACTAATGTTTGATAAGGTTTTATTAATTTTGGGTATAGTTAAAAATGTTCTGTCGGTTTAAAACCATGGCCGTTGAGGGCGTAGCAGTTTTCCTTATATGGGCCAATGGCTATAGTAAAATCTTGTTACCACTCCAGAAATCACATTTACTGTGCATCCTTCAAGAAACTTGGTCAGGTCATTTGTTCTTATGATGTCTTGGCTGAATTTGAAAAACTGTTTCGCTTTCTTTAATTTATTCTCAAATCTTAATGAAGTTTGGTCAGAAGATTTGTATAAATTAAATCTCAGCCAAGTTTGACACTGGGTCATTTGAGCTAACAAAATTGGTTAATATATTAAATAAACAAAATGCATGTTTATACCACAGAAGTCACACTGTTAGTCTAATCTTCATCAACATCGGTATGCATATTTAACTTCAAAACAAATATTGGACCAGGGATTTCAATAGAAGCAGAATCCTGCGTTTTGACGCGAGCAAATTAAAAATGACTCATTTTTGACGCAACCCTTTTTTCTGCCGTGCGTCATTTTGACGCATCGAAAATTTAACCCGTGTGTCAGTCAGTTAACCTCTCCAGTTCCATGGTAATAAATCCCCCTGTGCTCCTAATCAAAATTAATGTTTCAGTATTTGAAACTCGGTCTTTAATCGAGGGAATGGAGGTCTACCCCGGGCGTTGTTTTTTTATACTCACAAGTCATAATACTACACATAAACATTAAGAAAACACATTTTCTCAATTAGATATAAATTACCCGAGTAGAATTAAATTGCTACGTCTGACCTTTGACATTGTAAATGGTGGACGTATTGTAAATTAACATTAAACCCGCGTTCAATTAAAAAATGGCGATTCAAACAACAACAACAAATCAAATTACAAGTAATGGTGATTCAATAATGGAGATAGCATTAACTGGATTTAACAAACATTAAATAAGACCGTTCCAAGGCGGTGACCCCAGCTTTATTCATATTTTGTGTTTATGTTGGTTTGTATTGTGCTGTATTGTGCTGTTTTGTACTGTTTGGGCAATCGGTCACTTGCCTTAAATAAAGGACCAACTAATTGTTTTTAATGAAAATTCAATACTGCTCCAGCAGCTGGAGTTTCACTTCTTTATATTGTTAAACCAGATAACAACAAGGAAATTTTGGATTATTAAAGTTGAACTACTACTGGTAAGGCATTCTTCAGTGTATATATTTCCGACATGTATAGTATTCGGATAAACAGTAATAGATATACATGTACTAGATGTTCCATGCATTAAGATTGTGTTTTTGTACAAAAGCTATCATAGGGATGATGATAATATAAGTTTTATAACAAGATAAATATGTGATGAAAAGGTGCTACAGGTACATATCTTAAATTACTTAAATGTGTTATGATGAAGTAGATTTTAATGAGCATTTATTGTTTTAACAAATAAACATAGTATAGTGATAGAAATAATAAAAGTTGTAAAATGAACATGTTTTGTTTTTGAAAAACTTAAAGTCGATATTGTTCGCACAAATTATTGATATTTTGTCCTTATCTTTGTGCACCAATTTATTAAAATATGCTGTGTTATGTATCATGGTATTTTTATTTAATAACGCAGTATAACTTTTTTAGATATTGTGTAACTCTTGGAGCATGTTTTATCTAAAAAAAATTGAATAATACAGACAAAAACACAATTAACGCGCTTCAAAATTGACCCCAGAATTTTTCAATTTGACTCCTCAAAATTTCAGTCCAGGGGTCATTGACTCCTGGTTTTTATGGAATGAGTGCTATATTGACGTCATCATTTGAGGACGTTCAATTGAACAAATGATAATGGCGACTAAAATTCGATAAGCTCCAGCGTATAGCAGCGATTTGAGAGTGTTGAAACTGGCCCGACACTTGTGCTGAAATTTCTCATGTATATGGCGTTTTTGTCATATCTGTGAAAAATCCAGTTTTTGATAAAATGACGAAAAAGTGGTGTTTTTTTATTGCGCAATCGCTTTAAACACGTGGATAAGCCGGAAGTACATGTAGTGTTAATAGCAACCCCAAGATAATTCACCCCGACAAGACGATTCACCCGCTAGACAATTCAAAATTGATTTTAAATATAAACAAATTCGTACCAATAATATTTCGTACCCATATTTTTTTCGTACCTATTTTTTTTGTACCCATTTTTTTCGTCCTCAAATTTTTGTATGCCCAAATTTTTTTTTCGTACCCATTTTGTTCGTACCCAAATGTATTTTGTACCCTAATTTGTTCGTACCCAATTCTTTTTTTCGTCCCCTTTTTTTCGAACCCAAATGTTTTTTGTACTCAATTTTTTTCGTACCCAAATATTTTTTGTACCCAATTTTTTTGTACCCATTTTTTTTGTACCCCTTTTTTTCATACCCAAATGTTTTTCGTACCCAAATTTGTTCGTACCCAAAAAAAAATTGTACCCATTTTTTTCGTACTCAAATTTGTTTCGTACCCATTTTTTCGTACCAAATGTTTTCCGTTCCCAATTTTTGTCGTACCCAAATTTTTTTTTCGTACCCATTTTTTTCGTACCCAAATGTTTTTCGTACCCAAATTTGTTCGTACCCAATTTTTTTTTCGAACCCATTTTTTTCGTACCCAAATGTTTTTCGTACCCAAATTTGTTCGTACCCAATTTTTTTTTCGTACCCATCTTTTTCGTACCCAAATGTTTTTTGTACCCAAATTTTTGCGTACCCAAATTTTGTTTCATACCCATTTTTTTCGTACCCAAATTTGTTTCGTACCCAAACTTTTATTCGTACCCATTTTTTTCATACCCAAATAGTTTTTTCGTACCCTGATTTTTTTCGTTCCCTATATTTTTCGTATTCTAATTTGTTTTCGTATTCAAATTGTTTTTTTTTCCTACCCACATTTTTTTCATACCCATTTTTTTTCGTACACAAAGTTGTTCGTACCCAAATTTTGTTCGTACCCATTTGTTCGTAGTCAAATTTTTTTCGTACCCGAGTTTTTTCGTACCTAATTTTTTAATTGGTACCCATTTTTTCGTACCTAAATAGTTTTTCGTACCCTTATTTTGTTTGTACCCTTTTTTTTTACTCAAATTTGTTTTCGTGCCCAAATTTTTTTTTTTTTCATACCCACATATTTTTTCGTACCAATTTTTTTTTCAATTTGATTTGATATCTCCACTCATTCCATCCCGCGAAACCCTTAAGGTGTCGCAACTCTAGTATGGAATGAGTGATGTATTGGACGTCATCATTGATGACGTTCATTCGAACGAATGATTAAGGGGGCTAAGTTTCGTTAAGCTGAGGCATATAGCCGCGATTTGGGCTTCTTGAAAACTGGCCCAGCACGTTTGCTGAAATTTGACATGTATATGAAGAAGAATGCGATCTACCTGTTGGCGTAGGCGTTATACCTGGGAAAAATCAAGTTTTCGAGTATTTTGTGTTGAAATATTTTTATGGGAAACGGCACGCGCGCATGACGTCATGAAAAGCGCTTAGGCTAGCTTCCATCTTGTTAATAAACAAAGAAACAAAGTTACGCGTTATTAATTCAAAAAAAGTTAGGCGTTTAATCGATAAACAAAGACGTAATAATTGTGTTTGAATATCAATCGGAGGTACACAAGTGTGTTTTTTTAATAAACATGACATAAATCTATGTGTTATTCAACGTATTGTGAATTTGTGTGCTACGAGTTGAAGAAAGGTTTTATACGGCTACGGGCTAGGCTTTCCGAGATAAATGTAAGTACACACTGGTATTAGAATGGTATTCTTTTTATCCGATAATATCTATTACATTATTAGGGTTTAATAATTTATTATTAAATCAATAAATAAACGTGAGCAGCAAATCAATTAATTTCGTTTGCAGTAGAAACCGAAAGTAAACAAACCAACCGTCAAAATGGCTGACGACATAGCAACGTAGAAATTATTTACAAAATAAGATAATCATAAATGATGTAAAGTGAACGCTAGTTAGCTATTTTGTAGATAAGTATACGATCCAATGAAAAAACAATAAAATTTTGACATTAAAAACACCACTGGAAATCATCAAGCGTTCGAAATAGCAGACGGCGTTTCAATAACTGCTAATACAGGTTCGAAAAGAACGCGAGAAAGTATTAACAAAATAACATAGATGATGTAAAGTGAACGCTAATTCGCTGTTTTGTAGATAAGTAAATATCTATTGAAAAACCATAACATTTGACATAAAAACACCCGTGGATATGGAAATCTTCAGCGTAACGAAATAGCAGACATCACACGGCGTCTCATCTGAGTCTACGCTGTTTGCCAAGGCCGATAATATAATGAATGGAAATGCACAAACTCAGTAACTGGCAAGCATATATGCATTAGTAGGTTGTTTCGTGATTATTTAGAAACGACTACATAATTCTTTTGGTTCAGCCAGTTCAACTTAACAGAAATAAGTATAAAAAGTTTCTACACCTGACAACAATGTGCCAACTTAATACAAGGTAAGTTGTTTACATTATTTAAAATATTGCAAGCTTACAGTATACAACAATAAACAGCTGGTACAATGTTATGTCATCGTTTTAATTTTAATAAGCCCGTGGTTAATTACCCTTTTTAATGTTATGGATCAATGCATCTCTAACACCTTCAATTGACTTGTTCATGAAAAATATACACCCTCAGTGCATTTTATCCCATACACCATCACTCACTTACTAAGGCTCGATTGGTCATTCTCGGCTCGGGTACTACTTACCGGTACATGTACCCCGGGTACTCTTAACTTTACTTACATGTACCCCTGGTACGTAAATAAACTTAAACATACCCGCAAATATTAGATTGTATCCGAGTTGTATATCCGCCCAAAATCCGATGTCGTTAAACATGCTACCGATTAACGTAAAACAATATTGTTAACCTTAAACAAACTTTTCTTTTAAAAAATCTACATCAACATGCTTTTTAGTATGAGTGTTGAGAGGACGCCGTAGGAATAAGCAAGTAATCAAGAATACGTCTCTGTTTTCGCTTTTATTTCCTTCATGTATAATGACGATAAGGATTGACGACTAACATTGACAACAATGATCACAAGCATTTACGACTAACACAAGCATTGGCGACTAGATGTAACATTGACGATTCTCTACAATAAATGAAATTAACAATAAAAAATGAGTAATAACAGATATGCTTTTCAAAGTATAATATAATAGCATACACTCATTAGAATAAGAGATTTCATAAATAACAATTTGAAACATTTTCAATAAATATCGAAATATCTTATACAATATTTATTACACAGCATTAATTAATTGTTAAAACATAATATAAATACCGAATATGGTGTTCCCCATTTAACGGACCTTGCAAACCAAATAATGTTTCTTTTAAATAATCTATGACGGTAAAAAGTGAACGTGCGATGTCGCAGAAAATATTATACTTAACGACGTCATACAATGACGCGACTTTAAACAATTTAAGATTTAAAATTAAATCACATTATTGATTTTAACAATGAGTTTTGATAATATAAATGCCATTGAACAGAAAATTGACATAAATGTAAACATAATTAATTTTTACAAAATACCCGACAACAACCGATTAAGTGTTAAAATTCCCGGGTACGTTTTAGTTTATTTACAGGGTACGAGCCTTACTAACTGTATTATTATTATATCTCACCGACTACAAGGTACCTTTACCTTGTTGTGTTTATCAACCTGGAATTTATGTAAAATCCGGCTTTCTTTACTTTTATTTTTCATTCATTTGATTACGCAATTGTTGACGTACCTCGTGGGAAATTATTTGAATCTTTGGATTTTAATGGCGACAAGCTGGAAGTGTCAATTTATTTTAAAAACGAATCTAAGATTTTAAGTATTGTGTGTTTGTCATGCATAATTCAGTGTTTTCCAGAAAAAATTGAGTAGCCAGTTATATGGCCGGCAACTATGCAGTAAAACAAAAGCATTTATGACATTTACTTGATATATATAGGGAAAAGTAGCAGGCATGTAAATATTAGAGTAAATGTAACCGGCAGAATCGCTGGCTGCCGGTATTTAAAGAGAACACTGATAATAGTAAACTAAATCTCTACGACACGATTACAGCGT
This sequence comes from Dreissena polymorpha, assembly GCF_020536995.1. Lineage (NCBI taxonomy): Eukaryota > Metazoa > Mollusca > Bivalvia > Myida > Dreissenidae > Dreissena > Dreissena polymorpha. Next base: position 90,026,836 of record NC_068363.1, read on the forward strand.
TGTAAAATAGTGCTTTGGGTGATAATGGTAAGTAATTCATACAAATGTTATTAAAAAATATTGTGCTTTAAAATTAATTTTGAGAATGGGATGGAAGAACAGAAAATGAAGAGCATACAGGGATGGAAATAAGTGGTTTCCCGTGAGCCCGGGGCTAGTAGATTTTGGCCTGGGCAACTCGATTTCAAAAGTTGGTAAACTTGTTTTTTTTTACATCTTAAAACAATTCAGTGCAATACAAATTGAAAAACAATTGATCACCATGGATCAATACTAGTTAAATAACATTCATTATTTAGGAATAGGACATGATTCAATTCAGGCTCATAATAATACATCATGCATTGAACATGTGTATTGTCAGCAAATGTATACAATTATTTATTATTTTATTAAAAAAATGTATAATAATATATACATGTTCATATTTCTGGGCTCGTTATTCTTTATCTGGGCAAACAAAATACTAAAGATGGTTGCCCACAATAGTAAAAAGTTAGTTTCAATCCCTGGCATATCATTGTAACTTTATTGTTTAACTGCATTGCATTAAAATTGTGATTGAGGTAAGCTTGTTGTTTATAGTATATTTACTTTTTAGCTCGACTATTATATATGAAATATATATAGTGGACCTATCCTACTCACCCCGGCGTAGATGCGCGCATTGGAATGTTTGCGTACCACCTCGAATATATTTCCTATGTCCATTGACATATTGCTTTCATACATGTATTTTGCTTCTTAACCAACATGACCCCAATGTATAAACAAAAGCAGATAACTGTATCAAGCATTTTGTAACAATTATGGCCTTTTTTTCACTAAGAATAAGCATATAATTGATAAATCTATTTTAAAGTTTGCGTACCACCTTTAAATTCATTTTTTATTGCCACAACTTCTTTATTATGTTCTCCCCAAATTCTTTAAGGGGGGAGCATATAGTCGCCGCTTCGTCTGTCCGTCCGTGCACAATTTTTGTCCGGGCTATTTCTCAGCAACTAATGACTGGAATTCAATTAAACTTAATGGGAAGCTTCACTACCAAGAGGAGACATGCATATTATCAGCCGGTTCTGGTCAAATGATTTTTCACAGAGTTACAATGTATGGCCCTATGAAATTTTCCATTAACTGTACATATAACGCGATCTACCTGTTGGCGTATTCGTTATAACTGGGAAAAATCTAGTTTTTGATTAAATCACGATAAAGTGGTGTTTTTTATTGCGCAATCGCTATAAACACGTGGCTTGGCCGAAAGTACATGTAGCTTTAATAGCAACCCCAAGACAATTCACCCCCAGGAGACAATTCACGGGCTAGACTATTCAAATTAGATTTTTCATACCCCAATTTTTCGATTTTCGTAATCATTTTTGTCGTACCCAAATGGTTTTCATACCCAAATTTGTTCGTACCTAAAAAAATATCGTACCCATTATTTTCGTACCCAAATGTTTTTCGTACCCAAATTTTTCGTACCCAATTTATTTGGTACCCAATTTATTTGGTACCCCTTTTTTTATCGTACCCATTTTTTTCGTACCTAAATTTTTGTTCGTACCAATTTTTTTTCGTAATATTTATTTTTTTCGTACCCATTTTTTTTGTACCCAAATGTTTTTTGTTCCCAATTGTTTTCGTACCCAATTTTTTTTTCGTACCCATTTTTTTCGTACCCAAATGTTTTTCATACCCAAATTTGTTCGTACCCAAATTTTTTTTCTTACCAATCTTTTTCGTACCCAAATTTGTTCGTACCCAATTTTTTTTTCATACCCATTTTTTTCGTACCCAAATAAAAAAATTCGTACCCATTTTTTTAGTACCCAAATTTGTTTCGTACCCAGATTTATTCGTACCCAAATTTTTATTTGTATCCATTTTTTTTCGTATCCAAATAGTTTTCGTATCCTAATGTTTTTCGTTTCCTTTATTTTTTCGTACTCTAATTTGTTTTCGTAACCAAATTAGTTTTTTTTCCTGCCCATATTATGTTCGTACCCATTATTTCTTCGTACACAAATTTGTTCGTACCCAAATTTTTTCGTACCCATTTGTTCGTACTCAATTTTTTTTTTCGTACACAAATTTGTTCGTACCTAATTTTTTATTCGTACCCATTTTTTTCGTACCCAAATAGTTTTTCGTACCTTTATTTTGTTCGTACCCTTTTTTTTTTCGTACTCAAATTTGTTTTCGTACCCAAATTTTTTAATTTTTTTCGTACCCACTGCCCACATATTTTTTCGTACCAATTTTTTATTTTGAAATATGGAATGAGTGATGTATTGGACGTCATCATTGATGACGTTCATTCGAACGAATGATAAAGGGGGCTAAGTTTCGTTAAGTTGAGGCAAATAGCCGCGATTTGAGTTTCTTGAAAACTGGCCCAGCACGTTTGCTGAAATTTGACATTTATATGGACAAGAATGCGATCTACCTGTTGGCGTAGGCGTTATACCTGGCAAAAATAAAGTTTTCGAGTATTTTGTGTTTAAATACTTTTATTGGAAAGGGCACGCGCACAGATAAACATTGTGACGTCACTTCACAAACAGCGTTAGACATCCGCCATCTTGTAACGCGACAAAGAAACTCAGTGTTATTAATTCAATAAACACAGAAAATATGATTGTGTTTAATTATCATTAATACAAATGTCTATATTTTGTGCAGCGGATGTTTATTCAGACGGATACGACAGAATTACGTAAGTATCATTGTGTACTTTACAGTAGATTTTACTACGGAAGAAATTTATTATATCTCACTCAGTCACTGACAAAATGAGCTTGACACATAAACAACAACCGGATCGGATTTACATCCACATAATATTGTGCGAATCCGATGCAATTCAAATTACTAATGTTTGATAACGTTTGATGAATTCGTTATATCAATATGCATTAACTTTCAAGGGGAATAATTATAATTGAAATGTGCGATTCAATGACAGTGTTATATTGGGATAATTAGTCGTTTAGCCGTAACAGATAAGTATTTAGTTTGTTGTGTTTCATTTTCAACATAGTTTTACCGTTTTTTCCTTAAAGTAAAACAGTTCAGTCGTCATTATATCTTGAATTTTAAATATTGAAATACATGTCGGATATTTCATATTTTCGGACGTTGCTACGTAAGCTAGTTGTCAACATAATTATTAAGATACATATTTACCTTTTACCATACAGTTGTGCAGCTGTTGTCTTCTTAATGACGCGCTGTTTAATGTCTATAATGTTTTTCTGCCCGTGATGATAATAAGTCTTTAAATCAACAAACCCCAGCAATGTCAATGGTCTGTCAACATTAGAAAAATATGAGCTAAAGAAACTTCAGCGTACAATTTATATGGTATTGACATACCTGTACTCTGAAGCCAACTCTGTATCGAAAGTCAACCAGAGTCGTAACATATTTATGTCACGCTATAAATCAAAGAATACTCATTTTCTTGGATACATTTCTACATATATTGGTGAATGAATATAAATTACTGCATCGAGGAATATTTTAAGGTTTAAACGTTTCAAATGCGTCTAACAATTGATGAAAATAACTCTCATCAGTCTGAAATTCACAATTTTGAAGCCATTGTCGCTTTGTCCAAGACTAGTTTTCATTTGGATACTGTCGGATCATCCTTGACATCTTTTGCTGATATTGTAAACATTACCTTTGTTTTCTGAAATCTGTTATTTGTGATTAACAACATGCGTCTGGTGGATTATAAATCTGATGTCAGTGTGAATCGGGTAGTTTTAAATATTTACTTTGAGTTTGTATTTACACTACAATTTGTTAACAAAACAAGCCAGAATATTCTAAAATACCGGGAAATGTTATTCTGAATTTGAAAACACATGAGCACATGGTATACAAATATACAAATACAAATTTTATTTGAAGTCAGTTTGTACATAACAAGTATAACATTAAAATCTACATTTTCACAACAATAACACGTATACTGAAAGCGCTTGGACAAAGTGGAAAGAATCCGGGTATTTCGGACCAGGGTATTTCCGGGACAGATTTACTCGTTATGCAAAGGAAAAATATGATATGATTAATCGACAATTTCAATTGGGTTTCGGAACGCATGGTTTTATTTTTCTATGCGTAATCGGCAATTTTACATTGGGTATTTACACAAATGCGCACCTAATCTGTAGCTCTGTTACAGTAATCTGTGAAACAACGTCATTAATAAAACAAAAAAATATGTTTGACCACAACGGTGGCTAATAATGTTTAGGAAAAATACAAACAATATAGATTTATCTATAACATAACATGTTAGAATTTTATCATGCATTTATAATCACTCATAATGAGATTTCAATATACAGTTACATGCATAGACAGTTTTTTTAAGCCAGTGACTTTTGAATTCAGAAAATAAGCAAGATAAACCATAAAATTGGGAAAAATAGATAGTAAACCATAAAATGGAGAAAAATGAGGCATTATTAATATGATTATAAATAACAGAATCACAATAATATTGTTTTTAAGTGCATGATTTAGTGCATTTTTAAATTTATATTATAAAATGCTGCTTGAATTTCTTTTTACCTTTCATATGTAAAAAAAGAAATATCATCTGCTAGTGCAAAATATGACTGGTCATTTCGTAGCAAAAGAGAAGAAAATAAGTGCATTAAATAAATGAATTAATATTTTTGTATCTGGAATAGTTGTATTTTAAATCGATCCTCCACCCTATTATGGCCGAATAAGGGCTAAATTGCTTTCCAACTTGAAATGAAAAGGCATATTGGTTGATCGTGTAGCGTTTATGTGCAAAATTTGAGGGCCAATTGATAAAGCTTGTTGATGCCAAAACAGGTAATAATAATAATTTATTATCAGGTACATGTACACGAGCAAATAAGTATATTTAACCCTTTCAGTGCGGGAACCGAATTTTAAAGGCCTTTGAAAACAGTTTGGATCCAGATGAGACGCCACAGAACGTGGCGTCTCATCAGGATCCAAACTGTTTGCTATTCTGATAGTATTCTTTGAAAAAAAAATCGAAGAAAATGCTAATTTTAAGAATTCAGCAGACGACATTTTAGCAGACGACAAATTTCCCAGCATGCAAAGGGTTAAGATGCTTAAGGTGTGGAAGACTCATAATCAGGTTTGGTGTCCCTCAAACCCTAAGCGTCTTGTTATTTCTTATGCAGTTTGTATAGATAGTGCCACATACTGACACGTAAAGCTTGTGCTTTGTTGGCAGCGTTAGTTGGCTGTTAACAGGTTCATTGTGGTTATCTCCACCATCAGTCTGTCCGTCTGTCCTAGCCACTATCTCTTACACCATAAGCACTAGAACCTTGAAACTTAAACACATGGTAGCTATGAGCATTATGTGCGACCCTGCACTATTTGGAATTTTGATCTTACCCCTGGGTCAAAAGTTAAAGGGGTTGGGGTGGGGACGGGTCAGAGATTTTCACTCATTTTTAGCTCGACTATTATATATGAAATATATATAATGGAGCTATCCTGATCACGTCGGCGTTACCGTTAGCGTGCACATGTTAACGTTTGTGTACTACCCCAAATATTTTCTTTTACTTTAACAAATTATTTATATATTTTTTTATGCCCCCCCCCTTTCCCCTTCGAAGAAGAGGGGGTTTATTGCTTTGCACATGTCGGTCTGTCGGTTGGTCGGTCCGTCCACCAGGTGGTTTCCGGATGATAACTCAAGAACGCTGAGGCCTAGGATCATGAAACTTCATAGGTACATTGATCTTGACTCGCAGATGACCCCTATTGATTTATAGGTCACTAGGTCGAAGGTCAAGGTCTCACTGTGACCCGAAATAGTAAAATGGTTTCCGGATGATAATTCAAGAACGCTTATGCCTAGGTTCATGAAACTTGAAAGGTAGATTGATCATGACTCGCAGATGACCCCTATAGATTTTCAGGTCACTAGGTCAAAGATTAAGGTCACGGTACCCGAAATAGTAAAATGGTTTCCGGATGATAATTCAATAACGCTTATGCCTAGGATCATGAAACTTAATAGGTACAGTGATCATGACTCGCAGATGACCCCTATTGATTTTGAGGTCACTAGTTCATACATGTACTTCTTTATCAACATGACCCTAATCTATAAACAAGAGCAGACAACTGTATCAAGCATTTTGACGGAATTATTGCCCCTTTTATACTTAGAATATGCATATTATTGATAAATCTATGTTAAAGTTTGCATACCACCTCAAATATTTTCTTTGTCCTTTGACATATTGCTTTCATATTTTGCATACTTCATAACCAACATGATCCCAATCTATAAACAAGAGCAGACAACTGTATCAAGCATTTTGACAGGATTATTGCCCTTTTATACTTAGAATATGCATATATAATTGATAAATTTATGTTTAAATTTGCATACCACCTCAAATATGTTCTATGTCCTTTGACATATTGCTTTCATATTTTGCATACTCAGTGCCCCAGATAATTATTTCGGAAATAGCACCCACTGATTTTGAAAAATAGGGTGATTTCATTCTTGGAATAGGGTGAAATGAGTTATAAGATGCATACAGTAAAATCATTGCTGCTTTACTTCTGTTGAAGCTGCACACAATTGTATTGATTCAATAAAACTGTAAACTAATATTATTAACTTTAATAAACTGATGTTTCATAACATCTTTAATCCTTGAAACTGTCAATAATATAAACTTTAAACTTAAAAAAAAATCGATAACACGAATGATTAGGCACTTATTGGCTCTTGCTTTCTTGGTTCGAAAAAGTTAGCGATCGACTGATATTTTGGCGCAACAATTGCGGACGTCTTTCTCTTAGACATTTTTATTACGCATCGTATTAGAAACTGAAAGTACAGACGCTTTACAAATTCATGCACAATGAACGACGGATTAAGTCAGATTGAAAACGCATGTATGTCGTCGTAAATAATTTGGTCAGCCGCTTTATTTAACTATGAAATCTAGCACGCAGAGCATTTGAATAGCTTTGACTGTCATCCGTCATCCAGGCGCTTGCTGAATAAAAACGTCGCCACGTAACGAAAATAATAACAAAAAATACCGAAAATGAGCAAAGTATTTTCGATCAAAGCTATTGTATCGTACGCATCAAATAAGACGAATGTGCGTAAAAACCAAATCGGGTGCGTTTTCAATACGCATGATATTGTATTTCTTTGCGTTTTTAAACATTTTAATAGGGTGAAAGACGCAGATACGCAGCTTATCTGGGGCACTGATACTTCTTTACCAACATGATCCCAATCTATAAACAAGAACAGACAACTGTATCAAGCATTTGACAGAATTATTGCCCCTTTTATACTTAGATAATTGAACATTTTGCTTAAATTGCCATAACTTCTTTATTTATGATCACATTTGATTCATACTTTGACAAAGCAACACTTACCTGACATACCACAATGCACTGCACCCAAACTATCCCCCATGCCCCACCCCAGAATCCCCCCCCCCAATTTTTTTTGTTATAATTATTTTTGGAAGTTCATCTTTTAAATTACCACCAACCCACATAAACCCCCCGCTCTCCATGATGGCTTACAGTAACCTGTCAAGCACTCAAAATATCTTATGACAATACGGTCAATCTCAACCATGCATGGCCGCATTACCAACCCTTGGGGCGCCCCCTGGGTCAAACATGCGGCGTGGTAATACGCGTCGGCCTCTGCCGCACCATTTTTAACCAATTGACTTCAAATTAATACTTAAGATTTCTTATGACAACACAGTCTATCTTGACCATCCATGTTCGCATTACCCACCCCAGGGCCCCGCCCACTTTGGTGGTAAAGATCCCAAGCTATTTCAGCATAATTAAAATCCAAGCCATTTTTGTGGTCAAGACCCGAGCTTTCTCGCCATAATTAAAATCCAGGCCAGTTTGGTGGCAGAGACCCCGAGCTATTTCAGCATAATTAAAATCCAAGTCAGTTTAGTGGTCAAGATCCTGGACTATTTCGGTATAATTAAAATCTAAGCCAGTTTGGTGGTCAAGACCCCGAGCTTTTTTAGCATAATAAAAATCCAAGTCAGTTTAGTGTTCAAGATCCTGAACTTTTTCGGTATAATTAAAATCCAGGCCAGTTTGGTGGTCAAGACCCCAAGCTTTTTCAGCATAATTAAAATCCTAGCCAGTTTCGTGGGGGAGACCCTGAGCTATTTCAGCATATTTAAAATCAAAGTCAGGTATAATTCGGTATAATTAAAATCAAGGCCAGTTTGGTGGTCAAGAACCCGAGCTTTTTCAGCATAATTTAAACCATAGCCAGTTTCATCGCCGAGACCTCGAGCTATTTCCGCATATTTAAAATCCAAGCCAGTTTGGTTATAAAGATCCTGAACTATTTTGGCATAATTAAAATCCAAGCCAGTTTGGTGGTCAAGATCCTGAGCTATTTCAGCATAATTAAAATGCAAGCCAGTGTGGTGGTCAAGAACCCAAACTATGAGCATAATTCAAATCCAAGCCAGTTTGGTGGTAAAGATCCCGAGCTATTTCAGCATAATTAAAATCCAAGCCAGTTTGGTGATCAAGACCACTAGCTTTTTCAGCATAATAATCCAAGCCAGGTTGGTGGTCAAGATCCTGAGCTATCTCAGCATAATTTAATTCTAAGCCAGTTTGGTGGTCATGACCCCGAGTTATTTCAGCATAATTAAAATCCAAGCCGTTTTGGTGGTCAAGACCCCAAGCTATTGTAGCATATATTGTTTTCGGCATATTTTTTCGTACCCATTTTTTTCTGTTTTTTGACAGAATAATGCCCCCTTTTATAGTTAGAAAATTGAAAATTTGGGTAAATTTTGTGTTCAGGTCTACTCTTATCCTATTTTTGTTAAGGTCTACTCTTATCCTTAAGTATCAAAGCTATATCGTCTACTTAATGTTATAAGTCATGTAAATGACATTTTTATACATTTTATTTCTTTCCCATTTTTGTGTTTTTTATGAAGGTGACATACATCAACTGTTTAATAATATTAAGTCTACCTTTTTGGTAAAAATAATGTTTTTACCAAATTTTCAAAATTGACATTACTGACACATGTCATTTGCTGAATGTAAAAAGTAGCATAACTGACATTTAGTTACATTTTCAGGAGAAGGAAAAACTGCTTTATTGAAATAAAATAGGGATACTTACAGAGTAAAACAAACACATGGGATATTTTCAGATTTGAAAACTGGTATTTTACGCATCTTTAGGCAGTTCTGTGTACCAAGGATAAATACAATACTTAAACATTCATGTACAACGCACAATACTAAAAACCTGAATTGTAATTGTAATGTATTTCAGATTCAGAGATGTCTGTTTTGTTTCTAAGGTCATGTGAAAAATTAAGTTGATATGTTTATATGTTTAAAATTGCAAATTGTCCTCTTACTTGCCCTTGTATTTCAAGATAGAATACTTTCCTTCCCAGAGGAAAGAGATCTGGGTTTGAATCCCAGTGGGGGCTTCAGAGGATGATTCATTTTAAGAAAAATGAATATATTTGCTTTACTTTGTCAATAACTTAACCAATTAACTCTGACAATGCCTTTAAAAGTATGCAGTTTTTGATAATTCAATTATGCAAAAGAACATGTATAATTTTAGGGTAGACTAAGACAGCAAACTAAGAATGGGCATCCATTTTAGTTTTTTAAGTCAATACAACAATAAATGCATATAGGAACACATATTTAAATTAAAAATGCAACAATCAGAGGACATAATCAATTAAATAGTAAATGACTACTTAAAATATTTTTTAGCACTGTTTGTTTTCCAGAGATTTGCGAATATGCCGTTTTATGTTCTTCTCCTTGAACTAATGCAATATGTGCTTTGGAACTGGAATCATATAGTGTTGGAAAGCTGGTGTTTCACGTCCAGAGGGTCCTTGCGTCCGGAAGCTGAAAATTGAAAAACAAACAAACCTGCCCACTCATTCCATCCCGCGAAACCCTTAAGGTGTCGCAAGTCTAGTAATCGATGTTCAATTTGATATGAACTCTCCACTCATTCCATCCCGCGAAACCCTTAAGGTGTCGCAACTCTAGTATGGAATGAGTGATGTATTGGACGTCATAATTGATGACGTTCAATCGAACGAATGATAAAGGGGGCTAAAATTCATTAAGCTCCTGGTTATAGCCGCGATTTGAGTTTCTTGAAAACTGGCCAAGCAGGTTTGCTGAAATTTGACATGTATATGGACAAGAATGCGATCTACCTGTTGGCGTTTTCGTCATATCTGGAAAAAATCCAGTTTTTGATAAAATTACGAAAAAGTGGTGTTTTTTATTGCGCAATCGCTATAAAATGAGTTCTCGCCGGAAGCGTTAATAGCGTTAATAGCAACCCAAACACAATTCACCCCCAGGAGACAATTCACGCGATAGACACTTCAAATTTGATTTTAATTAATACATATTGCGATTGTATTCCAAAATTAATAAATAAGTTCATATTGCGTTTAACATACGAAGCTGAACCCGTTTAGAAAATATTAAAAAAAAAAAAAAAAAAACAAACAACAGTTAAATTTCATTGATGTAAATATGGTAACCTGATTACATATCCACTAGCGTACACATGAAAAATAGTTCGCAAGTAAACAACAAACAATCAAATTTAAACGCAAATAAGTTAACAAAATATATATAATAAATCCGAGAAATCGATACTTAAAACTACCATTTTTGCACTAAAAACATTTTTGAGAGTCATTAAAACACATAATTTCGGAAGTATACAACCAACAATCAAAATGGCTGCCAATGAACGTTCGAAAAGAACGCGAGAAATTATTTACAAAATAACATCATCAAAATAATTAAAGTGAACGCTACTTCGCCGTTTTTTAGATAAGTATACGATCTATTGAAAAACACTAGCATTTGACATAAAAACACCCGTGGATATGGAAATAGACATCACGCGGCTCCCGCATTTTGCGCTGTGTACAATTGTTCAGAAAACTTGGTAAGTGTCATTGTGTTCTTGAATTTGTCCGATGAGTTGAATTTTATATACCATTACCATACGAGAAAGTTTTCAAACACATTTATTTCTTACGAAACTTACCTTGAAAAATAAACAACACAAATATTAGTGGCACGAACTGATAGTGGAACGAAACGACAATCAACCGTTAAAGTTCAAGGGCATAATTTGAATGGAAATACATGTGTTGAATATTGGATAAATTAATTGTTTTGCCGTTAAAAGGGTAAGTTTTTTGGTTTGCTTTGCTTATTTTTTTTATCAAAACACAAGTTTTATAGTTTGATTTCTGTACAACAGTTCAGTTAACGTTATATCTTGAATTTATAAATATCGAAATAGATGTCGGAGTTTGCACATTTCGGACGTTGCTATGCAAGTTAGTTCTCGATAGAATATACTGTTTTACCTTTTCGCATACAGTTTTTCCATGTAATGATCAGAGCTCTAGATAAGGATTTGTGAAATTAGTACCGGTACTGCCAGTGACAGAAAGAAAAGGAGTAACGCTGAAAATCAATTAGTACCTGTACTACCATATCCAAAAATACAGGTAGTACTGTACTACCTGTGTTCTTGGATATTGAAGGGTGTATAACTGACTTTTCAGAAACATTTGCAACAATTATAATAAACATATTTAGCTTCTTTAATTATGATGCAAATACAAAACACATTAATACTCATAACTAAATACTATTTCTTCATTTTTATTGACAAAAACACAGGCCAACATGTAAACTAAGTAATAGAACACTAATATCACTGTCAGAAAAGCTTAAGCAAACACTTCAACTGTCTGTAATACTAATACAGTCAATCTGATATTAACATGTTTTAGCCTTTTTCCTTGGTGTATATGCTTCACGAAGTCTTTTCTTTCTCCTTTTCTTGTCACTTAACCATTTTTTCACTGCTGGCACTGGATCAAACTGCTGCAGCTGTGGTCCAAGCATACTGATTTTAAGAAGAACATCAAGTTTATCTGTACTTAAAGTACACTACTTTTTGTTTATGAAAAGTCTGTATAATACAAACCTTCATAGGCCCACACTGTGCTCAATTTACAAGGCTTAGTAGCACTGCGGCAAATTTTACAATTTAGCCGTAAAACGCCTTCAATTTTTTCTGTTACGAGCCAATCATATTTTGTTTTCCAATCCTCAACAGTTTTGGTTCGGATACGGTTCCCATCATGCTTTCTTCCTTTTTTGCCACCAATGCAATTAAATTGTCCAATATCGGGGCGACAATGTCATTTTCTGCGCTAACACATTGGATTTCATGATGGTTAGACGACCTTATGTAGCCTAATAAAGTGTATTTTTGAACAGAAAGTGGCTTAGCTGGCCCCCCTTTGCGCATAGGGTCTCGGGTCGTTTCGCCCTTAATCCCGTTCGCCCTCGGTCACCCCGGGTCGTTTCGCCCAGGGTCGTTTCGCCCTTACAAGTGGGTTGTTTCGCCCTTATTTAATTATTATGTAATATAAGCCTTTTGTAAATGATTCTTTCGCTCCGAATAGTATTTGTTTAACATATATGGAAAATTAAGATTTTTAATACAAATTTTATTATAAATAGCAATTTTAATTTAGTACTTGTTTATCATATATGGGAAATTAAGATTATTCAATTATTACAAATTTGATGTTTGCTCAATTATCCGTTTGATTTTAATTGCAATTAATTTACGGAAACGTTATGATTCATTGTGTTACAAACGTAAAGTATTACGATTAATTAGTTTGGCAGAGGTATGATGCATTGATTTGCCAATTAAAATAATTTCGGGACCAATTTAACAATTATCAAACACACTTAGATCGGAAGACGTGTGATCAGATGATTGACTAATAACTAGCACAGACACATCAAAAGGAGACATTATAAAGGCGTGATAGTCATATTGTTTTTGACGGGTTTACGGGTATCGAAAATGACGCGACGGAATAGACATACATATTAAAGCCCAGTCTCAAACTTTTCGGTAATTTTAATTAACGAAAAGCGCCGTTAGGTTTCAGACCAACCAATCTCGCCGCGCTGACGCGGACGTATCGATACGGCCAGATGTTTTAGGTAAATGCGTAAAAGGGATATTGAAGTCGTAATTGTACGGCCAGTTTATAAAAATAAATGCGTAAACCTTCATTAAAAAGCCGTATTTACGGCTGTACGGCCCTTATCTAGAGCTCTGAATGATGCAATGTTTAACGTCTGGAATACCCCCCTCGATGATTATAAATCATTAACTTCTCAAATTATAAGCATCGTCAACTTGACAAAGTTCTGTCAAGATTTAATATTTTTATTTAATTAATAATTAGTAGAATATGTAAAGCTGAGTAACATTAATTCAGGCTGATGTCTGATTAGGGCAGTGGTTCACCTGATTCTCTCATAGGTTGACCACACCACAATTTATATCAGTACAAAAACAAATAGCTTGTAATTATAATTGATAAATGTGAATGTTTAATTTATTTGTTTGCAACAATTTGGAACCTTTTGGTTTGAGCATTGTAAGCCTAGTGTATAATTGCCCCTTTGTTCAGCACACATGAATTGATATGAAATACAGCTATATCTCGTGTGGCGTATTTTCATTTAAACTCTGGATTTTAATGACTACAAGTCAGTCGTGCAGTTAAATATGTTTTTAAGCATAGAAAGAATCCAATATTATTTTGGATTTTGTGTTTGCCATGCATAATTTAAATTTTCATAGGAATAAAATAACTTACAGCGACAGGATTACGGCTTTGTTATGTTTAGCATTTGATACAAATGTTATTAAGAATTAGTGTGGTTGTAAATAAATTTTGAGAAATGGAACGCAAAAAAATCACAGAAAATGGAAGTGCGTGCATGTTACTGTGTCTTGCAACTTTATTGTTTTAAGAATTGGATTAAAGTTTAAATTTAGGTAAGCGTGTCGCTTATACTAAATTTAGTTCTTTATGTCTCCTTTGCTCTAATATGGTATGAAATGCGTATCTCGTGTAACGTAATTTCATTAAAACTCTGGATTTTAATGACGACAAGTCAGACGTGTTATTTTATTTAACAGTAAAATATTTTTTAAAGCCTCAAAAGATTGTAAAAATATTTCCGATTGTATTTTTGTCATGCATAATTTAATCTTCCATAAGAATAAAATAACTCGCTGCGTCAAAATTTCGGTTTCCTTAATCATGTTTTAGGTAAGAATGGTTAGCATTTGATACACAAATTTAAAACAAATAGTGTGGTTTTTAATAAATTTTGACAAAGAGAAGGATGACCAAAATTGGAGGTTCATATCTTTGTAACTTTATTGTTTTAAGCAAAGGATTAAAGTTAAAATTGATGTAAATGTAAGCGTGTCCTTAATACTAAATTTAGTTTTTTTATGACTCCTTCGCTTCTGTATATACAATGTATACACTACGTGACCCGTGATTGTTGCCTAATTTGCGGAGTCAAGGCGGACAGTTTGCTTTTTGAGTGGAAAATCACCGCGATTTCACGTGATTCGTCACTCTGCCGTCGCGCGAGAGCAATATAATCTTCGCCCTGATTCCCCTCAGTTTTGCGGTGATTCGCCGTGATTGCAGTGGATATCGTTGACATCGATGATTCAGCAATTCATGCATATAAACCGAATTGTATCGATAACTGTATACATAACGCTTTTCTAATGTTCACAATTATCAAATAATCCAACATAATTCCCTTGCAAAAAGTTAACCCACTTTCATACCAAAACACACTTAAACCAACATAAAACTGTGTTTTTTCTAAGTTTTTCTGAGCGGAAGTTGGTTTTTGCTAATAAAAGCGAGTTTTATGTGAGCTAAACTGTGCTTAACTGAGTTTAAAGTTGGTTTTTTAAAGTAGATGTGTGTTAAAGCGAGTTTTTTTGCTGTAAGAAGTTGGTTTTTTATGTGTCAAAAGTGAGTCTTTTTATTTATGAGTTGGTTTATGTGTGTTTAAGTGTGTCTTTTTGTTTCATAAGCGAGTCTTTTACAACAGAAGTGGGTCTTTTTATAAACAGAAGTGGGTTAAAGCGAGTTTAAGTTGGTCTTTTTATAAATAATTTGAAAGCCGCAACAAGGCTAAAAGACTCACTTTAACACACTTATCAATAAGTTGGTCTTTTGCTTATTAACATAACTCAACAATAAAACAATAATTCTTCAACTAGGTCTTTGTTTCATGTTTATAGCCATATATTATCAAGGTGAATTGTAAAGGGGCTTTTTTACAGCTTGTTTGCCATTGCACCTTTTGTACATTTATGGGCTCCCCATAATTTTAAGGAAACATTGGATAAAAATTGCTCTTTCAGAACATCACAGGTTCACAGATACTATAAAAATGTTAAAATGTTCAAACTTAGTTTTATACCTGAATATGAAATTGTTTGTCTTTCACTTTGAATCAATACATAAATATTAAATATATTATAAGAACAATCACACATCTATAAAAATGTGAATACTTCCATTTAATTCATGTTCTTTGGAGAATTCAATAGACTTACAGTGTGTTTTATTATTCATTTTTTGAGGGGGAGAGTGACACTGTTTCTATAATAAATAAAACTAGTTTCAATGTGAAAGTGTTGATTAATATATGGAAACTTATGTGGGCTTGCCAGCATCAATTATATCTCCTCAACATAAAAACAATAACTATTTTAACTTTCTTATACTGATATTTAACCCCAATACAATTAATGCCTACCACATTGACCTTTAACATACAATTTAAAAGGCAATAAAAATAAATAATATTTATACTATTAATATTATTTGCTAACACCATTCAGCGTGTTTTTTTTAAATATTCACAATTAAATATAATATGCTAAGGGTGCTGTGTATTATTCAATAAATACATATATGTTGGTGTTGAAATCAGTAGATATTTCTCAGATTTAGTAATTGGCTGACACACATAAGAGATTAGCCCTCCCCCCCCCAATTAAATCATAAACATTAATTCTTATCACAGTATCAGTGCTCCATCTATAGGCCTAACAAAGGGGTGTTGATAGACCTTTGATTGGCTGAGCCACCATCTATTTGAAAACAAGCGACTTTGATTGGCTGGAGACAGGAAGTTATGTTTTGAAAACAAAGGGGGTTTTCATCAACTGACTTTGAGCTTTAAGGTATAATTGAGTAACATTAAGACTTATAATTCTAGTTTAAAATGTCTTGAATAACTTTCAGCATGAAGTATTGTGTGGTGGAAACAATGTGTATGTACTACAATGTGTAAATCAACAATAAGTTTGTTGCAAAGGAGATTCAAAGTGGATGGTTAAAGTGATATGGTCTCATAATTCATCAACTGCCTGTTATCTTGGAATACTGAAGAACAGTTGTTTTAGGTTTGTATTTTCATTTTTACATCACTTTTTTATTTAGTTTTATATTGAATTAATTATGATCATTATCATATTTATGTATTGTCACTGGGAATGTAAATGGATAAGTATAAATGTAATGCAATTATAAGGAAAAACAACACCATTTGAATAATTATGGCTGTATTTTATGATTATTGTCATCTTAAATGTTATTTATACCTATTTCTGGTCATTAATGAACAGTTTTCTTACCCACATATTCAATGAAAACTTTTATATTTTAAATTTGAAGGTTAAACTCCCAAGGTGAAATTTACATTGATTGGAAGATTCTTTGGATAGAATATTCCTGCCAAAAGACAGCAGAAGGGGGACTAACTGATGTATGGATTTTGACACCAGATTTTACCCTGCACGAGCAGCCCAACTTGAGTAGATCAGGAGTGGGAAAACCGAGCCCTGTCCTTGACCAAGGAAAGTTGGATTTGTTGAGAGGTAAAACTATACAGGTTTTAGCATTTGAAAGGCGTCACATTTCCGACCAGTCCACACAGCCAAATGAGACCACATATCTTGGTACATTTTCAAACAGTATTTTCTACCACACGTAATTTCTTTTAATTATTTATGACAAGCGTTAAGTCACATTTGATCACAGGATTTAAATTGCAAAAATAAACAAACAAAAACAACAAGCAAACAAACTTAATTTGATTTAAATTAATAATATTTATAGTAACAAGATATACCATAACAGCAATATTTATCACTTACATTATACAATATCTTTCAGGACCTGATCTCAAATGAGATCATGCACAAGACGCACCTCGCAAAGGCCATGACAGTAAAGTTTTCAGACCTGATCAGCTGGTGACTGCTCTATGAAGTGCTGTTCAACCTCCCCTAAGGGGGAGATTCGAGAGGGTCTCCTGATTGCTGAACACTACGCCATGGTTGGTATGATTCTTTTTTATAGGGAAAAAGGGGATTTAAATATATAGGTGTTCTACTGCCTCCATATTCATTTTGAAACAAACATAATGCAATTGATTCAAATTTGACTCCAGCACATAATCTGTCTTGCGTTAATTTAATACTACTGCTAAAATTTAAGAGTTACTAAAAATTATGTTTGTGTATTAAAGTTTTGAGAATTTAACACATAGGCAGACAAAAATAACCTCAGTATAAAGTTAACGATCAAGCTCTAATTTTGAACGATATAAAAAATTCAAGCAACAGTAATTTGCCTCCTTGTTTCAAAAACCTCTTTTGAAATCCTTCTAATGTAGATGATGTTAAAATGGGATATCTGAACTGATGATATTGATGTAAAAGTTTATTCCACCAAAATCAAGTCATTCAGATCAGACTTGATTTGGGTGGATTAAACTTCTACATGTTTTTTTAATACTGTAATGTACAGTAAAATCCTGCATTGATTGTTCATATACATTTCAGTTGTCATCTCCAAAAAGTTTGCCCTGCCCATATCAACAGTGGAAGAGAACATGAGATGGGCCTTGAGGAGGCTTCGTGTCATGTACTGCGGGGAGAATATATAAACTGTTTAGTGCTGAGCAATATGTTCCTTTGTTCATAGGTGTAAATATGTGTAAAGGGCTATTCCAGGAAAAGATAGGATGAAGGATTCCTTAATGTTGTCATTTTATAAATCCGGTACCACCAACACAGTTAAAAACAATTATTATTAATTTTATCCTCTGTATCACCCCTCACTAACTGAAACTGTATATAATCATGGTTCATACCCTTCCTCCCATTTTTACCTGTGGTAGCCCAAAGAGGAGAATGTTATTTATTTTAATTTATTATGTTAAATGTGCTCGCATATTGTGATAATGTATCTTGTGTAGATGTTTTCCTGGTTTTGTTAAAAATGCACTGTAAAAATGTTCACATTATTTGTTTTTTTTTAATATAAACATTGTTTTTTGCAAATTGTGTGTGTCTTTTATTTATAATCACATGGGGCTTGTAATGATCTGTTGTGATTTTATCTCAAATAACCTTTTTACCATTAAGGTGTAAATATTTTTTTTACAAAGGTTACGGGTAAAACAAGCAAAATTTTATGATCCCTTAAGCGAACAAAAGACTCACAAAAACCAACTTAAACACACTATTGTAGACAGAAGTGTGTTTAAGTTGGTTTTTTGTGAGTTTTGGTATGTTGGTTTTTTGTGAGTTTTGGTATGTTGGTTTTTTGTGGGTTTTGGTATGTTGGTTTTTTGTGAGTTTTGGTATGTTGGTTTTTGTGAGTTTTTTCTGTGTTTAACTCAGTTTTAACCAAGTTGGTAAAAAAAACACTTTAAACACAGAAAAAACCAACATACCAAAACTCACAAAAAACCAACATACCGAAACTCAGAAAAAACCAACATACCAAAACTCACAAAAAACCAACTTACCAAAGCCCACATTTATGTAACAAGTGAGTTTTTTCTGTGTTTAACTCAGTTTTAACCAAGTTGGTAAAAAAAAAACCACTTTAAACACAGAAAAAACCAACTTACCAAAACTCGCAAAAAACCAACATACCGAAACTCACAAAAAACCAACTTACCAAAACTCACAAAAAACCAACTTACCAAAGCCCACATTTATGTAACAAGTGAGTTTTTTCTGTGTTTAACTCAGTTTTAACCAAGTTGGTAAAAATACCCACTTTAAACACAGAAAAAACCAACTTACCAAAACTCACAAAAACCAACATACCAAAACCCACTAAAAACCAACTGCCAATACCGCTTGGTTTAACACGGATAAAACTCGTGTTTAACTCGAGTTTTACACACTTATTTGGGAAGGGTTACAACTTCACTTACGAAAAAAATAATCGTAAACATTTATGTCGGTAAATATGCTTGAGAATTTCATTAACACAACCATATGACTACGCCATTTTTCAGAAGTGTAAAGAGTACAGTGCATAATGTGGGACGAGCGTATTTAAAAAGCTTATATCATATTTCTCGTAAATAACCAAATTATTAGTTTTGTCTAAATCAAATACCATGTATAGAGAAACAAGGTATTTATAACCGACCAATGACGAAACACTATGCAACTTTCAATTTAGACAGTGCTACATGTACTATATGGCAACAATATGGAATTTGAAAAGTGGTAGTGTATTCGGGCCTGGAATATAATTAAATAATGTTTACATGTTATGTTCAATAATTATTGCATGATCATTCTGCGCTGTTATATTAATTTGGAGCCGTTAAAGCTTCCGACATTACTTCATCAAATTCATGTCGGAACGGGAGTATTTTAGCTAATACGCCCATTGTATACAACAACAACAAAAGCTTTATTATTGCAATGTATAATGTAAATGTATACATATATGTTACGTGTACATGCGGTGATGCGAGAATTGCAGCAAAAATCACGGGTCGCGTAGTGTAGTATGAAATACATATCTCGTGTAACATAATTTCATGTAAACTCTGGACTTTAATGACGACAAGTTGGATGTACGGTTTCCTATATTGTGTTTAAGGTCAGAATGGTTAGCATTTAATACTTTTATTATTAAAAAATAGTGTGGTTTTAAATAATTTATGAGAAAGGGAAGGAAGAACAGAAAATGGAAGTTCATATAATTGTAACTTTATTGTTTAAAGCATTGGGTTAAAGTTAAAATTGAGGTAAGCGTGTTGTTAATAATAAATTAAGTTTTTTATGACTCCTTCGTCTGGTAAAGTATGAAATATGTATCTCGTGTATCGTAAATTCTTTTAAACTCTGGATTTTGTGATCGCCTTTTGTCTGTCGTCTGTTGTTAGTCGTCAACATTTACCTTGTTAACACCTAAGAATGTAATGTATTGCAGATTCAGAGATGTCTGTTCTGTTTTGAAGGTCATGTGAAAAATAAACTTATGGGCTGTTTGCATATTTTAATAACATATAAATATTGTTCAAATCTATGTGTTGATAGATTTAAAATAGCTAACTTACCTCTTACATGCCCTTGTATTTCAAGATAGAATACTTTCCTTCACAGAGGAAAGAGGTCTGAGTTTGAATCTCAGTGGGGGCTTCAGAGGATGATTTATTTTTAGAAAAATGATTATATTTGCTCAACTTTGTAAATGACTTAAAGCCACACACCTAAAAATTAACTGCATGGCATAGTAAATTTATGTATAAATAATTAACATATTTTTATCTTTGCCATTTAGAATATATCTGGTGATTACAAGGTAGAAATCAATCTTTTTTGCGCTTTAAAACTTAAAAATAATTGCATTTGTCGAAATAGACGTATATGTCTACAAATCCTACTTTCGGTTTAAAAGCGGTACCATTTAAACAATAATATATTACTTTCTAACTAGGCTATAGATTTAATTTTACTTATGCCAATTAGAATATACACATGTAAGGCTATAGATTTAATGACAATTTTGCACACCTTCAAATTGCATCTTTATGTATTGATTAACATGTATTTCATTTCAAAGTGTGTGGCTTTAACCAAATAACTTTGAAAATTTCTTTTAAAGAATGAGGTTTCTGAAAATTCAATCATTGAAGAAACATTTATAATTAGAGGGTACAATAAGACAGCAAACTAAGAAAAGACATCCATTTGAGTTTTTTTATCAATTGAATATGCAAAGAAGAAATTAAATATCAGCAATACAAAAGCCTGTAATATGTGCAGCGTGTGGTTTTTCTATCTATCTATGTATGCTCAGTCAAATTCAAACTAGGCAAATATTTACTGGACAGAAGGTCCTGTAAAATGGGAAAAAATACAGGACCTGCTCTTTTTTTATAGGATCTACTGGCTACAGAATATAATAGTTAGTAAAATAACTTGGTTTCATTGCCGGGATCAAGGTGTTTATGATATAAAATGATAAAATTATTGAATAGGTATTAATTTTAAGGTCACACATTTGTATCTGACGTTAAATAATAATACACGCCATACATGGTACTAGTCTTGTTTAGAAAAAATAAATAATTTAATGCTGAACGCATGTTAACAGTTAATATAAACAGGAATCTCTTCTTTGTAATATCTTAAGAACAATTTCCAAAACAAAAGTACTTTATCAGAGCTCTAGATAAGGGCCGTACAGCCGTAAATACGGCTTTTTAATGAAGGTTTACGCATTTATTTTTATAAACTGGCCGTACAATTACGACTTCAATATCCCTTTTACGCATTTACCTAAAACATCTGGCCGTATCGATACGTCCGCGTCAGCGCGGCGAGATTGGTTGGTCTGAAACCTAACGGCGCTTTTCGTTAATTAAAATTACCGAAAAGTTTGAGACTGGGCTTTAATATGTATGTCTATTCCGTCGCGTCATTTTCGATACCCGTAAACCCGTCAAAAACAATATGACTATCACGCCTTTATAATGTCTCCTTTTGATGTTTCTGTGCTAGTTATTAGTCAATCATCTGATCACACGTCTTCCGATCTAAGTGTGTTTGATAATTGTTAAATTGGTCCCGAAATTATTTTAATTGGCAAATCAATGCATCATACCTCTGCCAAACTAATTAATCGTAATACTTTACGTTTGTAACACAATGAATCATAACGTTTCCGTAAATTAATTGCAATTAAAATCAAACGGATAATTGAGCAAACATCAAATTTGTAATAATTGAATAATCTTAATTTCCCATATATGATAAACAAGTACTAAATTAAAATTGCTATTTATAATAAAATTTGTATTAAAAATCTTAATT
The DNA here is from genome assembly GCF_020536995.1 of Dreissena polymorpha. NCBI lineage: Eukaryota > Metazoa > Mollusca > Bivalvia > Myida > Dreissenidae > Dreissena > Dreissena polymorpha. Next base: position 90,049,019 of record NC_068363.1, read on the forward strand.
TTCCATATATGTTAAACAAATACTATTCGGAGCGAAAGAATCATTTACAAAAGGCTTATATTACATAATAATTAAATAAGGGCGAAACAACCCACTTGTAAGGGCGAAACGACCCTGGGCGAAACGACCCGGGGTGACCGAGGGCGAACGGGATTAAGGGCGAAACGACCCGAGACCCTATGCGCAAAGGGGGGCCAGCTAAGCCACTTTCTGTTCAAAAATACACTTTATTAGGCTACATAAGGTCGTCTAACCATCATGAAATCCAATGTGTTAGCGCAGAAAATGACATTGTCGCCCCGATATTGGACAATTTAATTGCATTGGTGGCAAAAAAGGAAGAAAGCATGATGGGAACCGTATCCGAACCAAAACTGTTGAGGATTGGAAAACAAAATATGATTGGCTCGTAACAGAAAAAATTGAAGGCGTTTTACGGCTAAATTGTAAAATTTGCCGCAGTGCTACTAAGCCTTGTAAATTGAGCACAGTGTGGGCCTATGAAGGTTTGTATTATACAGACTTTTCATAAACAAAAAGTAGTGTACTTTAAGTACAGATAAACTTGATGTTCTTCTTAAAATCAGTATGCTTGGACCACAGCTGCAGCAGTTTGATCCAGTGCCAGCAGTGAAAAAATGGTTAAGTGACAAGAAAAGGAGAAAGAAAAGACTTCGTGAAGCATATACACCAAGGAAAAAGGCTAAAACATGTTAATATCAGATTGACTGTATTAGTATTACAGACAGTTGAAGTGTTTGCTTAAGCTTTTCTGACAGTGATATTAGTGTTCTATTACTTAGTTTACATGTTGGCCTGTGTTTTTGTCAATAAAAATGAAGAAATAGTATTTAGTTATGATTATTAATGTGTTTTGTATTTGCATCATAATTAAAGAAGCTAAATATGTTTATTATAATTGTTGCAAATGTTTCTGAAAAGTCAGTTATACACCCTTCAATATCCAAGAACACAGGTAGTACAGTACTACCTGTATTTTTGGATATGGTAGTACAGGTACTAATTGATTTTCAGCGTTACTCCTTTTCTTTCTGTCACTGGCAGTACCGGTACTAATTTCACAAATCCTTATCTAGAGCTCTGCTTTATACTTTTTTAACTAAGCTATGCTTAGCGCGCATGTCAGGTATGAGTCTGGTCAATACAGCCTAAACTTACAACGGCCTCGATAAATGACAACCGGCCTGTTTCACGCGTGGACATTGATAGCCAAGATAATAACGGTTTGAATTACAATGATCATTATTATACATTACTATTGCTATTAAAACCACACAAATTGATATCTGCGTCATTTAAATTGTAATAATCAGATTTATGATTATCTTGTTAAGCGACTAGGCCGTCATGGATTTGGACCGTCCTGACCCGCACTTGTAAGATGCACATAAATAGACCAATCAGGTGCCCTCGGAAAATTCCATCAGCAGAAAGAGCGTTGGTATGGAAAAGCACATTTATAAAGACGCTATTGCTATTTTTGCACCTCAGAAAACTTTCAGAGCCATAAACAAACCTATGAATTTGTTTTTGTTTTTTTTACCGGACAATCAGTCCTGTAAATTTGACAGACAGGCCGGACCTTACACAATTTTACAGGACGTGTCCGTCGGTCCGGCCATGTTTGGCCAAGACTGTATACTGTCTAACTCCCCTTTCGGGTATTATTGACAGGTAATAGATATGACAGAATACTCTGTAAGTATAATTGTGCACTCAAATTTTTTATGACAAGTTGAATTATTAGTATTGTATATACCATTTCCATGCGATAAATTTTAGAAACCCATTTATTTCTCACAAACTGGGGTTGAAAAGTAAACAACAACGGGGTTTGATTTTACATTCATGAGTTTTTTGGGGTGTTTAATACATGTATAGTCATTCAAATTACTAATATTTGATAAGGTTTTATTAATTTTGGGTATAGTTAAAAATGTTCTGTCGGTTTAAAACCATGGCCGTTGAGGGCGTAGCAGTTTTCCTTATATGGGCCAATGGCTATAGTAAAATCTTGTTACCACTCTAGAAATCACATTTACTGTGCATCCTTCAAGAAACTTGGTCAGGTCATTTGTTCTTATGATGTCTTGGCTGAATTTGAAAAACTGTTTCGCTTTCTTTAATTTATTCTCAAATCTTAATGAAGTTTGGTCAGAAGATTTGTATAAATTAAATCTCAGCCAAGTTTGACACTGGGTCATTTGAGCTAACAAAATTGGTTAATATATTAAATAAACAAAATGCATGTTTATACCACAGAAGTCACACTGTTAGTCTAATCTTCATCAACATCGGTATGCATATTTAACTTCAAAACAAATATTGGACCAGGGATTTCAATAGAAGCAGAATCCTGCGTTTTGACGCGAGCAAATTAAAAATGACTCATTTTTGACGCAACCCTTTTTTCTGCCGTGCGTCATTTTGACGCATCGAAAATTTAACCCGTGTGTCAGTCAGTTAACCTCTCCAGTTCCATGGTAATAAATCCCCCTGTGCTCCTAATCAAAATTAATGTTTCAGTATTTGAAACTCGGTCTATAATCGAGGGAATGGAGGTCTACCCCGGGCGTTGTTTTTTTATACTCACAAGTCATAATACTACACATAAACATTAAGAAAACACATTTTCTCAATTAGATATAAATTACCCGAGTAGAATTAAATTGCTACGTCTGACCTTTGACATTGTAAATGGTGGACGTATTGTAAATTAACATCAAACCCGCGTTCAATTAAAAAATGGCGATTCAAACAACAACAACAAATCAAATTACAAGTAATGGTGATTCAATAATGGAGATAGCATTAACTGGATTTAACAAACATTAAATAAGGTTTGTTAAACCAGATAACAACAAGGAAATTTTGGATTATTAAAGTTAAACTACTACTGGTAAGGCATTCTTCAGTGTATATATTTCCGACATGTATAGTATTCGGATAAACATTAATAGATATACTAGATGTTCCATGCATTAAGATTGTGTTTTTGTACAAAAGCTATCATAGGGATGATGATAATATAAGTTTTATAACAAGATAAATATGTGATGAAAAGGTGCTACAGGTACATATCTTAAATTACTTAAATGTGTTATGATGAAGTAGATTTTAATGAGCATTTATTGTTTTAACAAATAAACATAGTATAGTGATAGAAATAATAAAAGTTGTAAAATGAACATGTTTTGTTTTTGAAAAACTTAAAGTCGATATTGTTCGCACAAATTATTGATATTTTGTCCTTATCTTTGTGCACCAATTTATTAAAATATGTTGTGTTATGTATCATGGTATTTTTATTTAATAACGCAGTATAACTTTTTTAGATATTGTGTAACTCTTGGAGCATGTTTTATCTAAAAAAAATTGAATAATACAGACAAAAACACAATTAACGCGCTTCAAAATTGACCCGAGAATTTTTCAATTTGACTCCTCAAAATTTCAGTCCAGGGGTCATTGACTCCTGGTTTTTATGGAATGAGTGCTATATTGACGTCATCATTTGAGGACGTTCAATTGAACAAATGATAATGGCGACTAAAATTCGATAAGCTCCAGCGTATAGCAGCGATTTGAGAGTGTTGAAATATTTGTTTTGAAGTTAAATATGCATACCGATGTTGATGAAGATTAGACTAACAGTGTGACTTCTGTGGTATAAACATGCATTTTGTTTATTTAATATATTAACCAATTTTGTTAGCTCAAATGACCCAGTGTCAAACTTGGCTGAGATTTAATTTATACAAATCTTCTGACCAAACTTCATTAAGATTTGAGAATAAATTAAAGAAAGCGAAACAGTTTTTCAAATTCAGCCAAGACATCATAAGAACAAATGACCTGACCAAGTTTCTTGAAGGATGCACAGTAAATGTGATTTCTAGAGTGGTAACAAGATTTTACTATAGCCATTGGCCCATATAAGGAAAACTGCTACGCCCTCAACGGCCATGGTTTTAAACCGACAGAACATTTTTAACTATACCCAAAATTAATAAAACCTTATCAAATATTAGTAATTTGAATGACTATACATGTATTAAACACCCCAAAAAACTCATGAATGTAAAATCAAACCCCGTTGTTGTTTACTTTTCAACCCCAGTTTGTGAGAAATAAATGGGTTTCTAAAATTTATCGCATGGAAATGGTATATACAATACTAATAATTCAACTTGTCATAAAAAATTTGAGTGCACAATTATACTTACAGAGTATTCTGTCATATCTATTACCTGTCAATAATACCCGAAAGGGGAGTTAGACAGTATACAGTCTTGGCCAAACATGGCCGGACCGACGGACACGTCCTGTAAAATTGTGTAAGGTCCGGCCTGTCTGTCAAATTTACAGGACTGATTGTCCGGTAAAAAAAACAAAAACAAATTCATAGGTTTGTTTATGGCTCTGAAAGTTTTCTGAGGTGCAAAAATAGCAATAGCGTCTTTATAAATGTGCTTTTCCATACCAACGCTCTTTCTGCTGATGGAATTTTCCGAGGGCACCTGATTGGTCTATTTATGTGCATCTTACAAGTGCGGGTCAGGACGGTCCAAATCCATGACGGCCTAGTCGCTTAACAAGATAATCATAAATCTGATTATTACAATTTAAATGACGCAGATATCAATTTGTGTGGTTCGTACCTATTTTTTTTGTACCCATTTTTTTCGTCCTCAAAATTTTTTATACCCAAATTTTTTTTTTCGTACCCATTTTGTTCGTACCCAAATTTTTTTTGTACCCTAATTTGTTCGTACCCAATTCTTTTTTTCGTCCCCTTTTTTTCGAACCCAAATGTTTTTTGTACTCAATTTTTTTCGTACCCAAATATTTTTTGTACCCAATTTTTTTGTACCCAAATTTTTTTTTCGAACCCATTTTTTTCGTACCCAAATGTTTTTCGTACCCAAATTTGTTCGTACCCAATTTTTTTTTCGAACCCATTTTTTTCGTACCCAAATGTTTTTCGTACCCAAATTTGTTCGTACCCAAATTTTTTTTCGTACCCATCTTTTTCGTACCCAAATGTTTTTTGTACCCAAATTTTTGCGTACCCAAATTTTGTTTCGTACCCATTTTTTTCGTACCCAAATTTGTTTCGTACCCAAACTTTTATTCGTACCCATTTTTTTCGTACCCAAATAGTTTTTTCGTACCCTAATTTTTTTCGTTCCCTATATTTTTCGTATTCTAATTTGTTTTCGTATTCAAATTGTTTTTTTTTCCTACCCACATTTTTTTCCTACCCATTTTTTTTCGTACACAAAGTTGTTCGTACCCAAATTTTGTTCGTACCCATTTGTTCGTAGTCAAATTTTTTTCGTACCCGAATTTTTTAGTACCTAATTTTTTAATTGGTACCCATTTTTTCGTACCTAAATAGTTTTTCGTACCCTTATTTTGTTTGTACCCTTTTTTTTTACTCAAATTTGTTTTCGTGCCCAAATTTGTTTTTTTTTCATACCCACATATTTTTTCGTACCAATTTTTTGTTCAATTTGATTTGATATCTCCACTCATTCCATCCCGCGAAACCCTTAAGGTGTCGCAACTCTAGTATGGAATGAGTGATGTATTGGACGTCATCATTGATGACGTTCAATCGAACGAATGATAAAGGGGGCTAACTTTCGTTAAGCTGGCGAGAATCACTGCGATTTGAGTTTCTTGAAAACTGGCCCAGCACGTTTGCTGAAATTTGACATGTATATGGACAAGAATGCGATCTACCTGTTGGCGTAGGCGTTATACCTGGGAAAAATCAAGTTTTCGAGTATTTTGCGTTTAAATATTTTTATGGGAAAGAGCACGCGCGCATGACGTCATGAAAAGCGCTTAGGCTCGCTTCCATCTTGCTACGAAACAAAGAAACTGACGTTACGCGTTATTAATTTAATATAAAGTTAGGCGTTTAATCGATAAACAAAGACGTAATAATTGTGTTTGAATATCAATCGGAAGTACACAAGCATGTCTTTTGTGCACAGTGTGGTTTTTTTAATAAACATGACATAAATCTATGTGTTATTCAACGTATTGTGTGCGACGAGTTGAAGAGAGGTTTACACGGCTAGGCTTTCCGAGATAAATGTAAGTACACACTGGTATTAGAATGGTATTCTATTTATCCGATAATATCTTGAATATAAATGATATTGAGACAATTATATAATTAGGGTTTAATACTTTATTATTTAATCAATAAATAAACGCGAGCAGCAAATCAATTAATTTCGTTTATAGTGGAAACCGAAAGTAAACAAACCAACCGTCAAAATGGCTGACGACATAGCAACGTAGGAATTAACACTCAGAAAATATTTACAAAATAAGATCATCAGAAATGATGTAAAGTGAACGCTAATTCGCTGTTTTGAAGATAAGTATACGATCTATTGAAAAACCATAACATTTGACATAAAAACACCCGCGGATATGGAAATCTTCAGCGTAACGAAATAGCAGACACCACACGGCGTCTCATCTGATTCTACGCTGTTTGCCAAGGCCGATAATATAATGAATGGAAATGCACAAACTCAGTAACTGGCAAGCATATATGCATTAGTAGGTTGTTTCGTGATTATTTAGAAACGACTACATAATTCTTTTGGTTCAGCCAGTGCAACTTAAGAGAAATAAGTATAAAAAGTTTCTACATCTGACAACAATGTGCCAACTTAATACAAGGTAAGTTGTTTACATTATTTAAAATATTGCAACAATAAACAGCTGGTACAATGTAATGTCATCATTTTAATTTTAATAAGCCCGTGGTTAATTACCCTTTTTAATCTTATGGATTAATGCATCTCTAACACCTTCAATTGACTTGTTCGTGAAAAATATACACCCTCAGTGCATCTTATCCCATACACCATCACTCACTTACTAAGGCTCGATTGGTCATTCTCGGCTCGGGTACTACTTACCGGTACATGTACCCCGGGTACTCTTAACTTTACTTACATGTACCCCGGGTACGGTAAATAAACTTAAACATACCCGCAAATATTAGATTGTATCCGAGTTGTATATCCGCCCAAAACCCGATATTGTTAAACATGCTACAGATTAACGTAAAACAATATTGTTTACCTTAAAGAAACTTCTCTTTTAAAAAATCTGCATCAACATGCTTTTTAGTATGAGTGTTGAGAGGACGCCGTAGGAATAATCAAGTAATCAAGAATACGTCTCTGTTTCTGCTTTTATTTCCTTCATGTATAATGACGATAAGGATTGACGACTAAAATTGACGACAATGATAACAAGCATTGAAAACTAACACTAACGACAAGCATTGGCAACTAGATGTACAATTCTCTACAATAAATGAAATTAACAATAAAGAATGAATAATAAGATTAAAGTACAACATATATGCTTTTCAAAGTATAATATAATAGCATACACTCATTAGAATAAGAGGTTTCATAAATAACAATTTGAAACATTTTCAATCAATATCGAAATATCTTATTCAATATTTATTACACAGCATGAATTAATTGTTAAAACATAATATAAATACCGAATATGGTGTTCCCCATTTAACGGACCATGCAAACCAAATAATGTTTCTTTTAAAAAATCGATGACGGTAAAAAGTGAGCGTGCGATGTCGCGGAAAATATTATACTTGACGACGTCATACAATGACGCGACTTTAAACAATTTAAGATTTAAAATTAAATCACATCATTGATTTTAACAATGAGTTTTGATAATATAAATGCCATTGAACAGAAAATTGACATAAATGTAAACATAATTAATTTTACAAAATACCCAACAACAACCGATTTAGTGTTAAAATTCCCGGGTACGTTTTAGTATATTTACCGTACCCAGGGTACGAGCCTTACTAACTGTATTATTATTATATCTCACCGACTAAAAGGTACCTTTACCTTGTTGTGTTTATCAACCTGGAATTTATGTAAAATCCGGCTTTCTTTACTTTTATTTTTCATTCATTTGATTACGCAATTGTTGACGTACCTCGTGGAAAATTATTTGAATCTTTGGATTTTAATGGCGACAAGCTGGAAGTGTCAATTTATTTTAAAAACGAATCTAAGATTTTAAGTATTGTGTGTTTGTCATGCATAATTCAGTGCTTTCCAGAAAATGGAGTACCAGTTATATGGCCGGCAACTATGCAGTAAAACAAAAGCATTTATGACATTTACTTGATATATTTGTGAAAAGAAGCCGTCATGAAAATGTAAGAGTAAATGTAACCGGCATAATCGCTGGCTTCCGGTATTTAAAGAGAACACTGATAATAGTAAACTAAATCTCTACGACACGATTACAGCGTTGTAAAATTGTTTTTTGGGTGATAATGATTAGCAATTTATACAAATGTTTTTAAAAAATATTGTGCTTTAAAATTAATTTTGAGAATGGGATGGAAGAACAGAAAATGAAGAGCATACAGGAATGGAAATAAGTGGTTTCCCGTGAGCCCGGGCAAGTAGATTTTGGTCTGGGCAACTCATTTTCAAAAGTTGGTAAACTTCTTTTTTTTAAATCTTAAAACAATTCAGTGCAATAAAAATTGAAAAACAATTGATCACCATGGATCAATACTAGTTAAATAACATTCATTTTTTAGGAATAGGACATGATTCAATTCAGGCTCATAATAATACATCATGCATTGAACATAATATTGTCAGCAAATGTATATAATTATCTATTATTTTATTAAAAACATGTATAATAATATTCACATGTTCATATTTCTGGGCTCGTTATTCTTTATCTGGGCAACCAAAATACTAAAGATGGTTGCCCACAATAGTAAAAAGTTAGTTTCAATCCCTGGCATATCATTGTAACTTTATTAATTAACTGCATTGCATTAAAATTGTGATTGAGGTAAGCTTGTTGTTTATAGTAAATTTACTTTTTAGCTCGACTATTATATATGAAATATATATAGTGGACCTATCCTACTCACCCCGGCGTAGATGCGCGCATTGGAATGTTTGCGTACCACCTCGAATATATTTCCTATGTCCATTGACATATTGCTTTCATACATGTATTTTGCTTCTTAACCAACATGACCCCAATGTATAAACAAAAGCAGATAACTGTATCAAGCATTTTGTAACAATTATGGCCTTTTTTTCACTAAGAATAAGCATATAATTGATAAATCTATTTTAAAGTTTGCGTACCACCTTTAAATTGCCACAACTATTTTATTATGCTCTCCCCAAATTTTTTAAGGGGGGAGCATATAGTCGCCGCTTCGTCTGTCCGTCCGTGCACAATTTTTGTCCGGGCTATTTCTCAGCAAATAATGACTGGAATTTAATTAAACTTAATGGGAAGCTTCACTACCAAGAGGAGACATGCATATTATCAGCCGGTTCTGGTCAGATGATTTTTCACAGAGTAACAATGTATGGCCCTATGAAATTTTCCATTAACTGTTCATATAACGCGATCTACCTTTTGGCGTATTCGTTATAACTAGGAAAAATCTAGTTTTTGATTAAATCACGAAAAAGTGGTGTTTTTTTATTGCGCTATCGCTATAAACACGTGGCTTGGGCGGAAGTACATGTAGCCTTAATAGCAACCCCAAGACAATTCACCCCCAGGAGACAATTCACGGGCTAGACAATTTAAATTAGATTTTTCATACCCCAATTTTTCGATTTTCGTAATCATTTTTGTCGTACCCAAATGTTTTTCGTACCCAAATTTGTTCGTACCTAAAAAAAAATTCGTACCCATTATTTTTGTTCCCAATTGTTTTCGTACCCAATTTTTTTTTCGTACCCATTTTTTTTCGTACACAAATGTTTTTCGTACCCAAATTTGTTCGTACCCATTTTTTTTTCGTACCAATCTTTTTCGTACCCAAATTTGTTCGTACCCAATTTTTTTTTTTCATACCCATTTTTTTTGTACCGAAATAAAAAAATTCGTACCCATTTTTTTAGTACCCAAATTTGTTTCGTACCCAGATTTTTTCGTACCCAAATTTTATTTTGTACTCATTTTTTTCGTACCCAAATAGTTTTCGTACCCTAATTATTTTTTTTTCCTTTATTTTTTCGTACTCTAATTTGTTTTCGTAACCAAATTAGTTTTTTTTTCCTGCCCATATTATGTTCGTACCCATTATTTCTTCGTACACAAATTTGTTCGTACCCAAATTTTTTCGTACCCATTTGTTCGTACTCAAATTTTTTTCGTACACAAATTTGTTCGTTCCTAATTTTTTATTCGTACCCATTTTTTTCGTACCCAAATAGATTTTCCTACCTTCATTTTGTTCGTACCCTTTTTTTTCGTACTCAAATTTGTTTTCGTACCCAAATTATTATTTTTTTCGTACCCACTGCCCACATATTTTTTCGTACCAATTGTTTATTTTGAAATAATCGATTTTCAATTTGATTTGAACTCTCCACTCATTCCATCCCGCGAAACCCTTAAGGTGTCGCAACTCTAGTATGGAATGAGTGATGTATTGGACGTCATCATTGATGACGTTCATTCGAACGAATGATAAAGGGGGCTAAGTTTCGTTAAGCTGGAGCAAATCACTGCGATTTGTGCTTCTTGAAAACTGGCCCAGCACGTTTGCTGAAATTTGACATGTATATGGACAAGAATGCGATCTACCTGTTGGCGTAGGCGTTATACCTGGCAAAAAATAAGTTTTCGAGTATTTTGTGTTTAAATACTTTTATGGGAAAGGGCACGCGCACAGATAAACATTGTGACGTCACTTCACAAACAGCGTTACACATCCGCCATCTTGTAACGCGACAAAGAAACTCAGTTTTATTAATTCAATAAACACAGAAAATATGATTGTGTTTAATTATCATTAATACAAATGTCTATATTTTGTGCAGCGGATGTTTATTCAGACGGATACGACAGAGTTACGTAAGTATCATTGTGTACTTTACAGAAGATTCTACTACGGAAGAAATTTATTATATCTCACTCAGTCACTGACAAAATGAGCTTGACACATAAACAACAACCGGATCGGATTTACATCCACATAATATTGTGCGAATCCGATGCAATTCAAATTACTAATGTTTGATAACGTTTGATGAATTCGTTATATCAATATGCATTAACTTTCAAGGGGAATAATTATAATTGAAATGTGCGATTCAATGACAGTGTTATATTGGGATAATTAGTCGTTTAGCCGTAACAGATAAGTATTTAGTTTGTTGTGTTTCATTTTCAACATAGTTTTACCGTTTTTTCCTTAAAGTAAAACAGTTCAGTCGTCATTATATCTTGAATTTTAAATATTGAAATACATGTCGGATATTTCATATTTTCGGACGTTGCTACGTAAGCTAGTTGTCAACATAATTATTAAGATATATATTTACCTTTTACCATACAGTTGTGCAGCTGTTGTCTACTTAATGACGCGTTGTTTAATGTCTATAATGTTTTTCTGCCCGTGATGATAATAAGTCTTTAAATCAACAAACCCCAGCAATGTCAATGGTCTGTCAACATTAGAAAAATATTAGCTAAAGAAACTTCAGCGTACAATTTATATGGTATTGACATACCTGTACTCTGAAGCCAATTCTGTATCGAAAGTCAACCAGAGTCGTAACATATTTATGTCACGCTATAAATCAAAGAATACTCATTTTCTTGGATACATTTCTACATATATTGGTGAATGAATATAAATTACTGCATCGAGGAATATTTTAAGGTTTAAATGTTTCAAATGCATCTAACAATAGATGAAAATAACTCATCAGTCTGAAATTCACAATTTTGAAGCCATTGTCGCTTTGTCCAAGACTAGTTTTCATTTGGATACTGTCGGATCATCCTTGACATCTTTTGCTGATATTGTAAACACAGGGCTCGACATTAAAGGTAGTCCGACTGTCAGGGACATCCAAATTGTTAGTCCGGACAAGTAAATAAAAAATTGTGCTAGACCGACAGGACAAGTGGTCATTATAATTGTATAACTTAGAAAAAAATGCCTTTAAAGCCATTATTTCTGTGGAGATATCAATCTACTTTTCCGAGTATATTTTGTAAACGTTTAATCTTCGAAGCCCGAGATATTCCGATATTCCGATAGAAGAATATTCTCCCTTGTAAAGAATATGCATTTTACGACACCGTTACACACCGATCTTACAGACAATTAATGTAGTGACGTCCTCCCTTTGTAAAGAATGTTTTTTTTTAAATATCAGTTAAGTACTGTATATACATCACTTTTAACATTTTCTGTTTGATGTTGGCAACACACAAGTTTTTGTCGGGTATTATGGCTTTGTATAATGTTTAAAAATCAATAATCTCGAGTTTTCCTGTTATTCTAGTCAGTTCTTTTTGTATTGAAATTGCCTACAATTATGTTTACATGTAATTTGAACGATTCAAGTCTTTATGATTTGAGCATTTTGTATTATTTCATTATTTTGCAAAGTACTGAGCAGAATAAAGATATAATGGTCAGGACAAGTTGCTTTTTGGTCAGGACAAGTGAAATATGGTCTACTTGTCCAACTGGACAAGTGGCTTCAAAAGTTAATGTCGAGCCCTGAAACATAACCTTTGTTTTCTGAAATCTGTTATTTGTGACTAACAACATACGTCTGGTGGATTATAAAACTGATTTCAGTGTGAATCGGGTAGTTTTAAATATTTACTTTGAGTTTGTATTAACACTACAATTTGTTAACAAAACAAGCCAGAATATTCTAAAATACCGGGAAATGTCATTCTGAATTTGAAAACACTTGAGCACATGGTATACAAATACAAATTTTAAGTCAGTTTGTACATAACAAGTATAACATTAACATCTACATTTTCACAACAATAACACGTATACTGAAAGCGCTTGGACAAAGCGGAAAGAATCCGGGTATTTCGGACCAGGGTATTTCCGGGACAGATTTACTCGTTATGCAAAGGAAAAATATGATATGCGTAATCGACAATTTCTATTGGGTTTCGGAACGCATGGTTTTATTTTTCTATGCGTAATCGGCAATTTTACATTGGGTTTTTACACAAATGCGCACCATAATCTGTAGCTCTGTTACAGTAATCTGTGAAACAACGGCATTTATAAAACAAAAAAATATTTTTGACCACAACGGTGGCTAATAATGTTTAGGAAAAATACAAACAATATAGATTTATCTATAACATAACATGTTAGAATTTTATCATGCATTTATAATCACTCATAATGAGATTTCAATATACAGTTACATGCATAGACAGTTTTTTTTAAGCCAGTGCCTTTTGAATTCAGAAAATAAACAAGATAAACCATAAAATTGGGAAAAATAGATAGTAAACCATAAAATGGAGAAAAATGAGGCATTATTAATATGATTATAAATAACAGATTCACAATAATATTGTTTTAAGTGCATGATTTAGTGCATTTTTAAATTTATATTATAAAATGCTGCTTGAATTTCTTTTTACCTTTCATATGTAAAAAAAAGAAATATCATCTGCTAGTGCAAAATATGACTGGTCATTTCGTAGCAAAAGAGAAGAAAATAAGTGCATTAAATAAATGAATTAATATTTTTGTATCTGGAATAGTTGTATTTTAAATCGATCCTCCACCCTATTATGGCCGAATAAGGGCTAAATTGCTTTCCAACTTGAAATGAAAAGGCATATTGGTTGATCGTGTAGCGTTTATGTGCAAAATATTTGAGGGCCAATTGATAAAGCTTGTTGATGCCAAAACAGGTAATAATAATAATTTATTATCAGGTACATGTACACAAGCAAATAAGTATATTTAACCCTTTCAGTGCGGGAGCCAAATGTTAAAGGCCTTTGAAAACAGTTTGGATCCAGATGAGACGCCACACAACGTGGCGTCTCATCAGGATCGAAACTGTTTGCTATTCTGATAGTATTCTTTGAACAAAAATCGAAGAAAATGCTAATTTTAGAAATTCAGCAGACGACATTTTAGCAGACGACAAATTTCCCAGCATGCAAAGGGTTAAAGGGATCTTTTCACGCTTTGGTAAATTGAACGCTTTGGTAAATTGACAAAATTGAAAAAAGTTGTTTCAGATTCGCAAATTTTCGTTTTAGTTATGATATTTGTGAGGACACAGTAATACTGAACATTTACCATGGTCTAATAAAGACATTATGTGCATCTTTTGACGATTTTAAAACCTAAAAATTATAAAGCGTTGCAACGCGAAACGATTGAATAATTTGGAAAGTTCTGTTTTTGTCGTTAAATTTTGTGAAACTACGAAGATTGCTTATATAAGGTATAAAATACGTAACGTGAGTGTTCTCGGCGGAATAGCTCAGTAGGCTAAAGCGTTTTTACTTAAGAACTCTGGCAGGACTCCAGGGGTCACTGGTTCGAAACCTGCTCCGGGCAATGTTCTTTTCTTTTTTTTAATTTTATTCTTGATTTTTTACTGGAGCTTTTACGATCCAATGTTTACATTTATCAATATAAAGCATTTAATGAATAAGTTAAAAAATGCCAAAATCTGTGAAAAGGCCCCTTTAAGAAGCTTAAGGTGTGGAAGACTCATAACCAGGTTTGGTGTCCCTCAAACCCTAAGCGTCTTGTTATTTCTTATGCAGTTTGTATAGATAGTGCCACATCCTGACACGTAAAGCTTGTGCTTTGTTGGCAGCGTTAGTTGGCTGTTAACAGGTTCATTGTGGTTATCTCCACCATCAGTCTGTCCATCTGTCCTAGCCACTATCTCTTACTCCATAAGCACTAGAACCTTGAAACTTAAACACATGGTAGCTATGAGCATTATGTGCGACCCTGCACTATTTGGAATTTTGATCTGACCCGTGGGTCAAAAGTTATAGGGGTTGGGGTGGGGACGGGTCAGAGATTTTCACTCATTTTTAGCTCGACTATTATATATGAAATATATATAATGGAGCTCTCCTGATCACGTCGGCGTTACCGTTAGCGTGCACATGTTAACGTTTGTGTACTACCCCAAATATTTCCTTTTTACTTTCCTTTACAAATTATTGATATATTTTTTTATGCCCCCCCCCCTTCGAAGAAGAGGGGGTATATTGCTTTGCACATGTCGGTCTGTCGGTTGGTCGGTCCGTCCACCAGGTGGTTTCCGGATGATAACTCAAGAACGCTTAGGCCTAGGATCGTGAAACTTCATAGGTACATTGATCATGACTCGCAGATGACCCCTATTGATTTATAGGTCACTAGGTCGAAGGTCAAGATCACTGTGTCCCGAAATAGTAAAATGGTTTCCGGATGATAATTCAAGAACGTTTATGCCTAGGTCATGAAACTTGAAAGGTAGATTGATCATGACTCGCAGATGACCCCTATAGATTTTCAAGTCACTAGGACAAAGATTAAGGTCACGGTAACCTGAAATAGTATAATGGTTTCCGGATGATAATTCAATAACGCTTATGCCTAGGATCATGAAACTTGATAGGTACATTGATCATGACTCGCAGATGACCCCGATTGATTTTGAGGTCACTTGTTCATACATGTTCTTCTTTACCAACATGACCCTAATCTATAAACAAGAGCAGACAACTGTATCAATCATTTTGACGGAATTATTGCCCCTTTTATACTTAGAATATGCATATTATTGATAAATCTATGTTAAAGTTTGCATACCACCTCAAATATTTTCTTTGTCCTTTGACATATTGCTTTCATATTTTGCATACTTCATAACCAACATGATCCCAATCTTTAAACAAGAGCAGACAACTGTATCAAGCATTTTGACAGAATTCATTTATTGCCCTTTTATACTTAGAATATGCATATATAATTGATAAATCTATGTTTAAATTTGCATACCACCTCAAATATGTTCTATGTCCTTTGACATATTGCTTTCATATTTTGCATACTTCTTGACCAACATGATCCCAATCTATAAACAAGAACAGACAACTGTATCAAGCATTTGACAGAATTATTGCCCCTTTTATACTTAGATAATTGAACATTTTGCTTAAATTGCCATAACTTCTTTATTTATGATCACATTTGATTCATACTTTGACAAAGCAACACTTACCTGACATACCACAATGCACTGCACCCAAACTATCCCCCATGCCCCCCGCCCAATTTTTTTTTTATAATTATTTTTGAAAGTTCATCTTTTAAATTACCACCAACCCACATAAACCCCCCGCTCTCCATGATGGCTTACAGTAACCTGTCAAGCACTCAAAATCTCTTATGACAATACGGTCAATCTCAACCATGCATGGCCGCATTACCAACCCTTGGGGCGCCCCCTGGGTCAAACATGCGGCGTGGGAATACGCGTCGGCCTCTGCCGCACCATTTTTCACCAATTGACTTCAAATTAATACTTAAGATTTCTTATGACAACACAGTCTATCTTGACCATCCATGTTCACATTACCCACCCCAGGGCCCCGCCCACTTTGGTGGTAAAGATCCCAAGCTATTTCAGCATAATTCATCTATTATTATTTTGGGCAAAAATAATTTTACCGAGTGATGACACTACATAAAAATGCTGATTTTTTTCGTACTTGGTATCTTGCGACACACATTTTCAAGTCTTTTTCATTAAATTTGGCATATACATGTATATTAATAAAAATGACATTGTATGAACATGTCGTCATAGTATAAGCAGAGAAGCATAATACGCATTCATCCATTATAATTTGGGCTCATACAATTTTACCGTGTTAGCACCATATATCAAGTTGCAGATTTTTTAAATATTCGCCACATACCCAAAGGCATTTTCATTATTATCTCAGAAAAATAGACCTATATATTAATACACATGGCATCTAAAGAACATTTTGTCATAGTTAAACATGGTTTCCAGCCAACCTGGAAATCAGGGAAAACCTGGGAAAAAAACTTTCACTTTCACTAACGCCCAGTACAAATATATGCACAGAATGATTTTTTCACTTACCGGTATGTGGGTGTATGTTGGCTCCACTTCACAAGATACAGTCATTGTAGTTTAATTGAAAAACGCATCTTACAATGTGAGATGAGTTCTGGGTTCAAGCCCCAGCAGTGCCCTATCATGTGTGATATACAGAGCCATTATGATTAAATATACACAGTTATCTTTTTAAACAATACAATTAAATATAAGGAATAATGTTAAAGGGGCATTGCTGCTTAGCCATTTTTGGGATTGTATTGTGATTTTTTGCCAAATTTGACACTGAATAACAGGGTTAATATACATCCCAAGCATAAATGCTTCTAAATTTGTAAAAAAAACAAGTCGAAGTGTGCAGAATATTAAAAATTTGCAACTTTCTGATGTCTAAAGGTCATTAAATGCCACTCAAAGTTTACATTTTTTTGTACAAAATGACCCATTTTGTGCTGTCCATTATTGGTTAATGTTTTACGCTGTCAGGTCCAAAAACGCTCATTCTGTAGCTTGTTTGGACTATAATCTATAATGTGGCCAAGTTTCAGCAGATTCGACCCAGTGGTTCTGATTTTATACGCCGTGCCTAGCTTTTATTAGTCCACTACCGGTTTCACCGGAGGGGATTTATGGTTCGTGCTCTGTGTGTCCGTCAGTCAGTCAGTCAGTCAGTCTGTCACACTTTTCTGAATCCTGCGATAACTTTAAAAGTTCTTAATATTTTTTCATGAAACTTGAAACATGGATAGATGGCAATAAGGACATTATGCACGTGATTTCATTTTGTTCCTACGTCAAAAATTCTGGTTTCTATGGCAATAAATAAAAAAATAAAATAAATTCTGACAATGGTGGAGCCGGTAGGGGACAAATTTGCTTGACAATAGTCTTGTTGGGTATTACTCACTGACTTATGCATATGCGCTCGGCTGTTTTCGGAGAATACCTGAGGTATTGTCATAGCCAGCTCATCGTGTCGTATCGTGTCTTTTCGCCGTCCGGCGTCCGCCATGCTAAAACCTTAACATTGACCCATTGTACCCACAATTTTCGTACCCACATTTTTTTTCGTAACCAAAATGTTCGTACCCACATTTGCTTAGTACCCAAAATTTGTGTTCCCACATTTTCTTACCCAAAATTTTCGAACCCACATTTTTTTAGTTCCCACTCATTCCATCCCGCGAAACCCTTAAGGTGTCGCAACTCTAGTATCGAATGAGTGATGTATTGGACGTCATCATTGATGACGTTCAATCGAACGCATGATAAAGGGGGCTAAGTTTCGTTAAGCTGGCGCATATAGTCGCGATTTGGGTCTCTTGAAAACTGGCCGAACACGTTTGCTGAAATTTGACATGTATATGGACAAAAATGCGATCTACCTGTTGGCGTAGGCGTTATACCTGGGAAAAATCTAGTTTTCGAGTATTTTGTGTTTAAATATTTTTTTCTGTGAAACACAACGCACGTAGATAAACATTGTGACGTAACGTCATGAAAAGCGCTTAGGCTAGCTTCCATCTTGTTAAGAAACAAAGAAACTAAGTTACGCGGTATTAATTCAATATATATACAGTTAGGCGTTAAATCTATAAACAACGACGTAATAATTGTGTTTGAATATCAATACGAAGTACACAAGCATGTCTTTTGTGCAGATCGAGTGTGGTTGTTTAGATATTCATGACATAAATCTATGTGTTATTGTGTGCGACGAGTTGAAGAAAGGTTTACACGGCGAGGCTTTCCGAGACGTGTCGGATAAATGTAAGTACACACTGGTATTAACATGGTATTCTATTTGTCGGATAATATCTTTAATATACGTGTGTTCTTATAAATATCCAATGTTATTCAAATTACAAATGCCTGATAACGTTTGATGAATTCGTTTTATCAATATGCATTAACATTCAAGGGGAATAATTTTTATTGGAACGTGCGATTGAATGTGTAATGTTTGGATAATTAGTTGTTAAGCAATAAAAATGATAAATATTCAGTTTGCTTTATCTCCTTTTCATTAAAAGCATTGTTTTACTGGGTTTTTTTCCTTAAAGTAAAACAGTTAAGTCGTCATTTTATCTTGACTTTAAGATATTGAAATAGAAGTCGGATATTTTATAATTCCGATGTTGCTACGCAAGTTAGTTGTCGACATAATATACTGATTTATTGTTTTCCTATGCAGTTGTGCAGCTGCATTCTAAGAAATGATGCGCTATTTAATTTATAAAATGTCTGCCTGTCCCTGATAATAATAAGTCTTTAACTTAACAAACCCGAGCAATGTCCATGGCCTGTCAAGATAATAAAAATATGTACAGCGGAGCAATATCAATGTCAGACTGATGTCTGGTTAGCGCAGTGATTTGTCCATCAGATTCTCACATAGGTTATTCCGGTTGTTAACACCACAATTTAACACTACATTTTTTTATATAGCTGGTAATTACAATTGATAAATTTCATTGTTTTAATTAAATTGTTTGCACAAATTTGGACACTCATCATGTCTGGGATATGCTGGGTAAAATGGCCTTTGAATCAAAACAGACATCTTTGAATCTGCAATATGTAACAGTTTAAGTTTAAGACGTGTAAAATACCAGTATATAAATCTGAAAATATCCCACTAAACTAGGATGTACACCCTCAGTAATTTTATACCATACAAGAGAGCGAAGATGTTATGAAATACCTATCTCGTGTGGCGTATTTTCATTTTAACTCTGGATTTTAATGATGACAAGTCGGATGTGCAGTGAGTTAAATATTTTTATACGTATATTGTGTGATGTAATCTCATTAAAACTCTAGATTTTAATAATAACAAGTCCAACACATTACATATAACAGTTAAATATTTTTTAACGAATCAAAAAAATAAAAAAGTTTACTGGTAAATAAAACTCCTAAATTCCGTATAAGGACTGTACATTACCAGTGATTTTTTCTGCCCATAATTACAGCCTCTTACAGGCCATTTCCTAATGGCAAAAAGTAGCAATTTTTCCCAATCGGACATAAATTTCCCCCAAAATATGCAAAACTTTGCCAATAAACTAAATTATTGGTTTATTGAGTTTATTATACAGCAATTTAATGTCCCAGCACTTTATGATATAAATTTTAGAAATCGTGCATTTATAAATAATTTGTGAACTGTAATTTATAATCATTATCATAATTATAATGTTTACTTTTTCCCAATTGCATGGACTTTCTTGCTTTTTCCCAATCCATAAGGCACAGGCTGTAAAATATAAAGCGAAAAAAATCACTGGTTACAGCAATGTGTGAAACAACGTCATCAAAAACAAAAAAATATGTTTGACCACACTGGTAGGTAATTATGTTTACGAAAAAAACAAACAATATAGATTTATGATATTACATGTTAGATTTTTATCACCCATAATCACTCATAAAGCTATTTTAATATTTATGTACAGTCAATCTTGTGGATGCGACCACTTGTATTAAGCGACCTTTGTCTTATGCGACCATTTTGAAATCCCACGGAGTTTTTTCGCTATATTATGATATTGTATGAAGCGACTTTTGTCTTACGCGACCAGCGACCGCTAATTTTTGTGTATTTTGATCTTCGAATCTTGAATTAAGCAACCACTAGGAGGTAAAAGTGGTAAATCTATTTATCTTTCAGGAACAAATCCGTGTTAATTGTTTATCTAAGCCGATAAGATGTACTGTTACACCTCTGCTTTGTTTTCACACCAACCATACTGATTATGCTTTTTCTCATTGACCGGTTCTGACCGGTATTTTTGTAGACTGCGTATCAATTTATTGAGTTGAATATAGAGGAACGTATTACGCACAGTCTACAGCTTAAATAGTTAACTATGTGGAAAGTTAAGAGACAACACCGATTTTTCTCGAGTGAAGATAACAGGTGCAGAAACAATGCACTGTACGCGACAAACATTTCCTGAGAAGTGCGGAAAATAACCTATTAATCGGCAACATCTGTCGAAATCCGTACATTACCAATTTGTAATTATGCTATAATTAGTAGATATTTGTAAGCCAATCACATTGTTATTTACTTAATAAATTTTCCAATCCTGTTTGTTTTGTTTTCAATTGACATGTTTTAATTTTTTCAGCTCATTATGTATCATAATCGAGTCAGATTTCCTTAAGCGTACATGCAGAAATTAATATGTCAAAACAAAAAGTGTTAACGTTGAACGACAAAATTCGGGTTTTGGAATTGTCAAAGAGGAAAAGTGCACGTAAAATCGCTGATGAGTTTGGAGTCGGTAAAACTCAAATTTAGAACATTCTTAAGCGTAAAGCCAAGGTGCTTGAAGACGTGGAAAATAATGTGTCAGGTAAAGAAAATGCGAAAAATATTTCCTTTTCTATGTTGTTTTTGCAAATAAATATGTACACACAATTCATTTACAATAAATGATAATTTGTAATAAGTGAAAAAATAAAACACATTATAAGTAAAATATTGTTTATGTTTTGTGTTTATTTTCATTTTGTTATAAAAGTAAACATTCTTCCAGAATGGCCTTTTTTATTTAAAGACCATAATTTAAGAGACCGCTTTTAATTACTCCCTTGAGTGGTCTCTTAATACAAGATTGACTGTACATGTACATGCTTAGACAGTTTGTTAAAGCCAGTGCCTTTTGGCTTCGGAAAATAAGCATGATAAACCAAAAAATCAGGAAAAATAGCCTATACACCATACAATTGAGAAAAATGAAGAATAATTACGTCAGACTAGCAAACAATCTCAACCGAATGATATATAAAGAATAGACATTACTGGCGGAAGAGCAGGTTGTATCCACTGTTAGGGGAAGCGTAGTGGAACATAATTTTATCATCAAGTGAAATTCCATCATAGAGCGAGACCAGCTATAATAACATGAGCCCTATAACACCTACATTGACTTGCAAAGATATCAACTGTGGCAAAATTGTTAATGGGAGATCCTCAAACGATTAAACATTGACGAATGGCTGATGCAATTAAGCTGTGAACGGAAACAACAGCAGGACAGAACTTCTGAAATGAATACATTCTTTAGGATATCATTGACCGTCCGGAAGGGTTGGCTGCACTGTCCCGTCCTGTAGAATCATTTATTATTGGAAAATAAATGAGACTCTTAAGACCACCAACGTTTACCATGTTTACCGCAGCGATAACCAGTTTTAATAGATTGTGCAAATGCAGCTCCGTCATATTTTTTACCAGGTAATGGCCCTACATGTCTCTCTTAGTCTCACTCTTACTAAACGATTTCGAACTCAAGATAAACGAGCACGCTCGGAAGAAGGAAGCAAAGTTTGTTGTTGTTGATGATGATGCTGATGAAGATGATGATAATGATGGTGATGGTGGTGATGGTGGTGATGCTGGTTGTGATGATGATGAGGATAATGAGGAATGTGTTGGTGGTGGTGGTAGTGATGATGCTGACGCTGATGATGATAATGATTGTTGTGGTGGTGTTTGCGTTGGTGATGATGATGGTGGTGATGGTGGTGGTGGTGGTTGTGATGGAGATGGTGATGACTATTTTATGATGATGATGATGATATTGATGGTGACGGTGATAGTTTTGTTGGTGATGATGACAATGGTGATGATGATGATGATGATGATAATGATGATTGTAATGCTGATGCGGCTGCTGGTGGTGGTTATGATGATGAGGATGATGATGAGGATGATAATGATGATGAAGATGATGATGATGGTGGTGATGATGATGATGATGATGGTGATGATGATGGTGATGATGATGGCGATGAAGATGGTGATGCTGCTGCTGCTGCTGCTGCTTCTGCTGCTGCTGATGATGATGAGAATGATAATGATGATTATGATGATGATGATGATAATGATGATGATGATGATGATGATGATGGTGCTGCTGCTGCTGATGATGATGATGCTGATAATGATGATGATGATGATGATGATGATGCTGCTGATGATGATGATGATGATGGTTCTGCTGCTGCTGCTGCTGATGATGATGGTGATGATGATGATGATGATGATGATGATTATGATGATGGTGATGATGATGATGATGATGATGATGATGATGATGATGATGATGATGATGATGATGATGATGATGATGATGATGATATTGATGATGATGATGATGATGATGATGATGATGATGATGATGATGATGATGATGATAATGAGGAGGAGGAGGAGGAGAAGGAGGAGGAGGAGGAGGAGGAGGAGGAGGAGGAGGAGGAGGAAGAAGAAGAGGAGGAGGAGGAGGAGGAGGAGGAGGAGGAGGAGGAGGAGGAGGAGGAGGAGGAGGAGGAGGCGGAGGACGAGGAGGATGGTGATGATGATATTGATATTGATGATATTGGTATTGATGATGATGGCGTTGGTTTTGTTGGTGATGATGATGGTGATTATATTGATGATTACGGTCCTCGTAAAATATAATAAGCTTACATATAGTAATGTGAAAAACCATGGCCTATGATTGACGTTTTTGTCATTGAAAAACTTGCTGATTACACCTATGCATTTTGAACGCGTTTGATTGCAGTCTTTAAAACCATAGTATTTCAGATTATAACTAGTGATTTTACATTTAGTCATTGGCATATAAAGTGATTTGGATTTATGTACTGTTCATGCAATCTGTAAAAAGAACATTTAAGGCGAATATATGCAAATGAACACATCTTTTATATTTATTTATTCTGTAGAACGGAAAGCCGTGTGAATTTGCTTGGTATATTTAAAATCGCACGTTTTGTTCAGTACCGTTTGTAAAGCATTTTTTGAAATGGACTTCGAGTGTAGTGTTACTTTTGATCATGTACAAACGGTAAATAACAAGTTAAATAATTATTTGTCGGATGCATCAATGAGCAGACATAACATTTCTCTTGATGAAAATACGTGGTTGCATACATACAATAAGTGAACGCTTTAGTATCAACAAATATGAAGAAATAACAAAATTAAATATTTTATGAATATTACTGAGTCATAATCTATTGAAACGTAAGAGCTACGTTAATTAAATATATTCGTTTAATAATTTAACACAAATGTCGTCTGAATAGAGCTCCTTACAATTGGTGCAATGTTGTCTGTCTCGAATGCTTTTAATCGTTTGATAATATAAATACACATACATCAATGAATAACTACAACATTCGAGCTTTAAAGAATATAAGATTTTGTTTAGTTTGCAGAAATATATAGTTTTGAACTTGAAACATTTGCATATTTGATTGATAAATAGAGAGTGTTTTTCAGTTTATCTTATATATCACTTATGTGCAATATTTAAAAAAAACTCAAATATATTATTTTTTTGTGAAGTTGATTAAATCTATAGCAGTGATAGCTTTCTTTATGTTATGTTGATTCTGATTATAATGATGATTGTGATATTTATGATTATGATGATGATGATATTGATGGCGGTGAAGATGATAATACTGATGTTGATGGTGATGATGATGATTGTTGGTTGATGAAGATGAAGATGAAAATCATGACGATGGTTGTGGTGATGATGATGATAATGATGATGGTGATGATGGTGCTGCTGCTGCTGATGATGATGATAATGATGATGATGATAATGATGATGATGACTTTTGCATCGCATACCATGTGCATGCTAAGGACTGTACATATATATGTTTGAAAATAATGCTTCTACTTGTATAGAATGTGTCGTATTTTGCATAAGCTTCACACCATCGCCTTCAAGATCACTCTCTGTCGCAGTCATTTTAATCTTTCAAGCAGAATTACTCGGATTTATGTCTGTACAGTTGAAGTTAGATTGACCTTCACGCTTCAAAGTGCTCAATCGTGTAATGTATACGTGTTTTGAATGAAATTACATACATAAACAAATAAAAAGAGCAGTTTTACGCATCAAAACAGCCTCCTCCTGAAACATTAAACAAATGTGTCAATGTTAATGTTATTGTCTTGAAACGAAAAATCAACTATGAACAATAACAACAAGGACCACCGCCATAGAACGGTTAATGCATCACATTTTCACTTTTAACAAGTCTGATGGTTATCGGAGCCCAACACTAAGCGCGGCACCAATGACAAACCAAACACTATACCGTTTCCACACAGACAATTAAAATACGAAGGCCGAACAGATTCTAAAAATGTACAAAAGTTACATATTGTCGTTGTCATTGGAAATATATTTGAACACAAAGAAGATTATACATTTATTAGAATAAACAATCACCATAAACAATAATTATCTATAATTTAAGCAAAGTTTCATCAGTTATTTGTCCCCCGAACAAGGGAATACAAAGATATTAAATAGGTGCTATGCAGATTAAACCATAATGGTATATGATGCATCATATGACGATTGAAATACGAAAATCATATGTAAGGTTAATAGCTGCATTGCATCCAAACAGCCCAAATCAAAATGTTGCCGTAGTTTGCATAACATTATATAATTCATATAATTCAAGAAACTGTATAAATAAACAACTTCTAGTTCATATCAACAACTTGTAGAACAAAACACAAGCTATGTTTATAACCGTTCACATCTGGAATCGCCGCATTTGTATGCTTACTATTTCTTCGGAATTTACGAATGATTGTTACCATAATTTTACACCTTAATTGTATGTTTAGGTCTTTATTTATGTATAGTGTATAAATGGTCTTTGGAAATTTTCTTTTACAATTTTGCAATGCCACCTACCTAAACCCACGAGTAAATATCACGAGATGAACGTTGGATACCATATTCAATTTTGGTGCGACGAAACAATCGTTTGAGTAAAGACTATTTTCATGGGATGATAACAAGAGCGCCGATGTTATTAGAAAAAGCCACTTAAACATAGCTCATTGGTATTAAATACGAGTTATTGAAGGAGCGACTATTATTTAATGTTTATCGTTAACGGAGTTCAAGTGTCAAGTAACGTTAATGGCTTCTTGCGTTGCAATTGAGTTGATTTACATCTTTATGAAAGTTGTTTTAAGTGCAATATCCAGTATTTAAACCAGTATGTCACGCTTTAAGAGATGACACATGCTAATATGAGTTTATTTACTGTGATCAGGTAATGCGACAAAAAAGAATTGAATCATTGCTAAGTGGCAATTTAATGATCGACCATATCATTACATATCTCATTGCTTATAATATCCGAATACGCATTTTTTTACAGTGACATTCCATATCTAGTGAAAACAGCATTTGTAAAAATATCATGGTAATAAAACGTTGGAAAACTATGTTGTGTGCGTAAACACATCACATGGAGGTAGCCAGATACATAAATGAAAACGTAATTAATACGTGGAAGTAAGTTATAGTTTAACTTAAACGCATGGGTAATTGTTATGAGTATTATATGCTTACCATTTATTAATCCATGATGACGAGATTACTAGCTTAGGGTATCAAATAATTGTGAACGAGATAATTAGCAATAACTGCATACAAAATTAATCAAATAGTTTATTAGGGACGAGATAACATAGTTTCGACAACGACAAAATCAAAAAATCAAAACCATTACAGTTTGAATTACAAAATCGTAGAAACGACATATATTCAAACAGAAACATGTTTCACCCGTTCATTTGTATGGTTATGCCATCAATAGCACATTGGTTTAAGATGATCCGTTTTCGTTTACAACACTTATTACCTTACCGAACAATCGCACTGTACGGACTAATTGTCTTATACGTTTTGTTAAGCCCGAATTACAAGTTGTAATACGAAAACGTGTGTTTTCTAAGGTCATAAGACAAAATCCATGTGCGGTAAAAATTGCTAAGTTTTTTTTTTACATTTATAGAAATTTAAGATTTTAATAAATGTAACATGCATGTAACTAAAAAGATGCATAAATATACTAAAAAATAGAAAATGAAGTAAAGTTTCCAAGTTTTATATTTCGGACTAAATTAACCCAATTGGTGTGAAACAATAGCAATTTAACTATACAAACAGTTGTAATACTACTTAAGTCGTTTCATGTTGGCGATTTAGTTGCCCGGTTAGTCAGCAAGTCATGCCTTTAAACTAGGTAGGCAATTCGTAAAGCAATATGTTATGGGGACCATAAGATTAAAATTAACATGGTTATGAATGTGCTATCTCATTATAAATATGACATTTATAATTTCAAATCTCAACACTTTTATTATGATATTTAAAGTGCAATCCGGGCTATAAAACCATTGAGCTTCATTTGCCGAGAACAATAAATATATCGTATGGCGAAGTGTTTTGCGACATTAACATTTTACGACCATCATTCATGATCGTTGTCAATCTCCACGCAGAGTTGCCGTTCCTTGCTCTCACATACAACTCTGCGAAAAACTCAGCCCTCCATTTTGTCTATAAAATAGATAAAACCGAACAAACGCATTCAGCGTATATTTGATTGGATATTTAAGATCGCATGCATTAAAATAAGAAATATGACTTTTAAATGTACGATAAATCGTGCAAAAACTTGCGAGTTTTAATGCAACTCTTTAGAACTAATTTATTGCCCATTTACGCAGATGGAATCATTCCACGCACTTCACAAATGTAAACAATTGAACATATTTTTTTTGAGTGACGTTAGGAATTGCTTCGACGTGTGTTTGTATGTAGGTTTCTTAACATACACAAACCATAACAATTTTATATTAATGAATTAAGACTAATATAGGATATCATGGTATGAGATGGTTTTCTTTAATGCAGTGAATGCAATGTAACCGTCGTTCAAGAGATTGTTTAGTATTCTGGAACCTGAATGATGAACGCTTAATATGATCATGACATGAATGATACGCTTTCATAAAAATAGTCCGTTCTGAGCCCAACACAGAGGTGAATGTAATGTAACCGTCGTGCAAGAGATTGGGTCGTTGTGCATAGTTTTCCGGGTGTATATCTTCGTTTGTGTAAAATCAATAATCTGTTTTGGAATATATACAGCGCGTTTGAAATACCAACTAAAGTCGCCCTTAACCGGACGAGGAAATACAAGTAACGACTGGATATAAACTTTAGTCATCAGAAATTTCGTATTGGCATGAATATAGTTTTCAAGTTTACATAACGCAAGTAGATTGATAATAATTATATAGGCTAGCAAGAAATACGAAACATTATTAAGCTTCATGCTTTAATGTATTATAGTATGTAATTATATTGTAAAACCTGTCGGGTCTTGTTAAATACTAAATTTACAGATGTAAATACATGTTAAATACAAAGACCATGTTACCCATAACTAATTGTTAGCAGTTTAGCAATAGGTGTACTTCCCGCATCAAAACACTATCAACGACAAGCAATATGAAATATAACATGTGAACAAATGCATCGGATTTAAAAAGCCCGAAACATCAAACTGTCGAACACAACTTCATTTCCATTTTTGTGTTGGTATTGATATGGGAGGTTACGAAAGAAGTTAATTTTGCTGCATATGTTATTCTTGCAAATTCGTAATCAGGAGGGAACTCGGGATTTTGTTCTTTTGTTCTTGTTGACTACATACACATCATGTTATTATTATATTTCAGCAATATAAACATGTACGAGGGAAGAAAACAGGAACCACGCGGAATTCTTGCTGCTTGTCCCTGACCTAATTTCAGAACTATAATAGCTATAAACATGAAACTTTATAGCAGGTATAGTGCACAAGAACATAATACCTATTTAAACCATAATTGCTTGGTGTTTGCCTTTGGTAATTTTATACTTTACATTATTCTACAGCCTTTTACGCATAACATGTATGACTCCCGCATTTCCCACTTCATCTAAGTTATAGATCAGAAATCTGCTATAAGGTTTGAAGACAGATACGTTATTTGATGCTGTTTCTGGTTGTTGCGTCTACTCATATCAGGGCCGTAAACACATTCAAAAGTGCCCTGGTTGAACTGGTTCGTGATGTTCCAACTCTCGTAAATAGACCAGTATAAAATCACTAACGAAACATTGATAATTTAATATGCACGTGTTGATCATATCTGGTATGGTTATATTTTACTTAAATATATTTTACACTGTTGTTAAGGTGACTTATAGGCCTATTAGGCCGGGTGTTCTTGTATGCATTGTATATATGTCTGTTAATCTCCTGTACGTAAACACATGTCACTATAATAAAAGATTATCTTATCTTATCCTATCTTATATGCTTAGCAAGTGTAGATCAAATTTTAAATTGTTAAATAATGATTTAAATCTTTGTATTGAAACCGTAATTTCATCTGCATTTTTCTTCTTGGGGCATATTGTAAGCATTTTTTCCAGTTTATCTGTATTGTCTGCGTTTTCTTGCATACGGAACGTAAATAGAAAAACAACGCAGAAGCATATTAATCAAACTGCGCTTTGAAACAGCAAGGAAATAATGATTCATAATAATTATAGAAAATATGTTTAATTGTGTATTGTTTTCTATGTGTAACACAGCACAAATATAAGCATTTATTTGCAAATTCAAAACGTCATTTCCACAGATACAACGAATCAGTACACCCTCATAACATTAAAGCACTTTACAAAATAATCCGTTTTCAATTTTCTGCTAAACAATCGGTTTAAATGTGTACAAACATATAATCTCCGTAAAAGTAACACACGCAATTAGAATTGTTTTGTTGGCTGATGTATCATAGCCATGAATCTTGCATGACGTGTGTCTAGATTCTTTTTTACCGACTAAAATAAAACACATGTAACTTTATTTTTTTACACTTCTTTCATGGTGTCGCGCAGCAGAATGGGTTGATGGATTGGGGCCTTTTGGAGACAAGAATTGGACATTATGAGAATAGTTGAAGCCATATGGCACGTGTGACATGACATCAATCACAACACTAGATGTTTTGTGTAGTTGTTTCTTAGAGAATGGATTGTAAGCGTTACTTTATAAATACAGTGAACTAATATTATATATAAATTAAACGGATAATATAACATATTCTGTCCCTCAGTAAGATAAAGGTTTCAGTAATGATCTTAATCCATGTAGTGAAACCGGTATCAAGTCTGCAGTTTCCTTCATTGTGCATATCGTATGCATTTTTCAACGATATCTTTATGGTCTGCGTTTTTTTGCATACGATATTCTCATAGAATAAACAATCAAACAGCGCCGTGAAATTAGCAAGAAAATAATAATTTTAGTTTCATTTGTATCACAACAACAATATAAGTATTTATTTGCTCATTTATTACGTCATTTCCACACACACGACTTAGCATTAGACCCGTTTAACATTGCGAGCGGACTTTCTTTTTCGTCTAAACTAACGCAAGGGTCGATACTATATGCTGATATTGTAATACAATATATGATTAACAACTGTGTGCCAAATTATCAATGTTTCATAATGATTAAAATCTATATTATAAAACCGGTATATTATCCGCAATTTTCTGCTTTGTTCATATCGTATGCATTTGTCAACGTTATCTATATGATCCGCGTCTCCTTGCATACGATATAAACATATTAGAAACAAGCAGACGCATCAACATCAAACAGCGCCGTCAAATAAGCAAGAAAATAATAACCCATATTTATGTTAGCACATATTTTTATTTCTTTAACGTGTATTATTTAAGCAAGACAAAAATATAAGTATTTATTTGTAAATTATTAGTCGTATGATTCATTTACATATATATATATATATATATATATATATATATATATATATATATATATATATATATATATATAAGAAAATATGATATTTGAAAGATTTGAAAAAATGTCATTGCATATAAAACACAGACTACATGTATAGTTTATGTTTTTTAATTTGTTTAGGTCGTTTAAAAAAACAACAACAACAGGCATTATGTCAGTAAAATATTACACGCGGACATTTAACTTTAACAAGTGTTAAATATTTTATTTTTTCAAAACTATCGGTAAGATCGATAATATATTCTAATATATTCAATAAAATATCAGATTAACAAGTAAATCCCATCTAAGCAGTATTTCATAAATGATTTAAATCCAAATAATGAAACCAGTATCCCTTCTGCATTTTCTTTCTTTGTTCATATCGTATGCATTTGTTCAACGATATATATATATATATATATATATATATATATATATATATATATATATATATATATATATATATATATATATATATATATATATATATATATTGTCTGCGTATTCCCATATGCGTTTTAGTGACCGCGCTCAATGTTTCATTAACAATGAGGTGAGTGGGAGAAAAGATCAAGGTCCATAGTTTCACAAGTGAAGAAGCAAGCCTTGTCCTTTGTTGTCTTTTCAATGTATGTTGTTTATGTTATGACGGTGACGCAAAAAGGCTTTTTTGTGTCAATTTCTTTTTTAATGAACTGAGTTTGACTGTTTGTAGCCTTTTGGAACACGAACTTAGGTCAAAAATATATATCATGCCCCTTTCATAGCAAAACGGAAAATTTTAAACTTGTGTATATCACACAAAAATTGATACACATATTATACAAATTTCGTGCGGTAACATAATTTAGCATTTATCTTTTAACCGCTATGGTTTAGATTATTAAAAAAAATGGAGGTAATAATCTTAAAACCATCGCGTATTTAGGAACATTTTACGTATACTGGTTTCGCACTGGAAAACAATGCTTAAACTCATATGTGTGCACTGGCGTCTTCATTTGCACATTTTCTGAGCTTGAACACTAAAATAAGCAAGATTAGTATGCACTGTTGTAGGAACTAATTGGGAAATAGGAAATTTATGCAATCAAGGGGTTTGTTACATGCTGTAAACATATTTCTTTTTTTTTGTCATTATGGTTACATATTTCTTAATGGCACACCTAACAGACGAAGAAACACTAAGCAGTGTGCATCCTCATAGCTTTGGTGAAGTACTTCCATCAGTGGTCACAGACTTAATTTTTGGAATATTTTTCTATTTTGATATTTTTCGAAGACATTTAAAGAAATTTTGCCTCTGCCTGATAAATTTATGTTTCATCACAATACTATTTTTGCAAGATTTGTCTTAATCATTACTGTTTGGTTAGCTGCAAAATCTATTTCAAATGTTTAGATCTACACGCAGGTGTTAAGATGTTGTTTTCTCAAATACAGGTGCGAAAACTTGCGATGTCACATCCAGCTCGTGGTCTACTTGTATATGCGACATCAAACTCCACATCTGCTTTACCGAACACCTAGCAATGTTTAAAATATGCCTCGAATATTCCTGATGTTTCACTTGTTGCCGTCGTCCCATGTCTTTCACTTGGTACGCAACAGTGTTAAGCTTCCTCTCCATTCTCCTCTTGTCTGGAGTCTGTATATTTAGTCATGCCACTGTAAGTCTGATATGCCCAATTGTGAGCACAGCACTTAAAGAGACAAGCTTATATTCAGGACTCCTTATTGGTGTGTCATGCTTCTGTGGACTTCTTGTGTATAATGGAATTTCATATGAGCAACGAAGTTGTGGCATGTCACCTTAATATCCTCATATAGTCCTTTTCTGTCTGTGCTATTGCAATCTAGGCAATGTTGATCACAGCTGTGTCCCTAGGCACTTGCAAGTGTTTCCAAATTGTGTCTTACAATGATGTTCTCATTGCCAGATTTATTTGCACTGTTTCCAATTATAGCACTTTGATTTCCAGACTGAGGTTCTGTTTGACTTTGTAGCATTTTGAAAGGGAGAACGCGTTGATCCTGATAACGGCTATACGCATTTAAGATATTGTTAGCCAAAGAAACACCCAATCGCACGACACTTTTCCGATTAGGGTCTGAATTGACATAACGCCTGGACGATGATCACTCCGCCCACTTAATCACGTGGCTCAGCGGGTAGCAAACCTAGACAAGCTAACACCAAACTGGCTTCTTTGCCTATAGACTAAGTATATATTTACGCGATATTCCGGTTGATTTTATGGACTTTTTGAGACCATATAACACTTGTAAAAATTGTTTGTGTCTTGTAGTTATTCTGCAAATGCAAAACTATACGTTTATAAAGAACATAGTCTATTTATAATGGGTTTTTCGGTACATGAAACACGCTCTCATACTTTTTTGCGTTTACCGAAATCGAACTGTTACTACCTATAATTGTATAAGCAATAAATCAATATTTCTTTACGGTATTTACCCATGTTATTTAAGAAAAGATAAACGAACATTCACCAGTGTATTTAACATGAAAACTGGGATTTCTGTGAAGTTTTACGAAATTTCTGACACCGAAAGGTGGGTACAAAAATCCCACATGTTATTACGTATAAAAGTGATATTAATAATATTCAACATTGCTTATGGGACATTGATCAATTACTATAATTGAAAGTGCAAGACAACACAATCAGTTTGCTCATTGTCTGATATAAAGTAGCGTTGTATGAAGGGGAATTCGGTAAAGCTACCAGTATTAGACATTCGCGCAGGTACCGACTTCCAACAAGTTAAAGCATTTATTGGTTATATCAGTAATTATAACTCTTTTTCAAAAGCATATATCGATGCGCTGATATTTAAATAAAGACCTAAAATCGTTTTGACTTTTTTCTGACACACAACAATCTCGATTTATAACGGGGATTTTGTAAAGTTACGCAAATGGGTATCAATATTCTCTGTTATTCTACATGCACACGTGATATAATTCATACTAATAATGCGAAGTTATTGCTTACATGACATGTCCAGTTTTGAAATAATTTTATGTTCTATAAGGGTGATCTCGGTAATTCTACACATTGAAGCATCCACTCGCTTTTGTTAAGTCCGCATTTCCGCATTGGAAATGGTATATATTTAATTACTGTAACTTATCTTTCTTGAGTTACGTTAACCCTATTAACACCAATTGTGCCATATTTCATTGCCGTTTTATTCAAACAAAATAAACGAAACTCGTTGAAACAAGGGAATAAGGCATTAAATCTCCAAGTGTGAAATACAAGCGTTCATTGGTAAAACCGCATGTCTGCATATGTGTTAATACAGTTATTAAGACAAGACATCACGTGTCGCCTTCTAATAACATGCATAATGACAATAAAATGCATTACTATCAGAGTAATAAAACACAGCTTGAATTAGGATTCATGCTAGTTTTTAAATCACTTAAAGTAATGCATATGAACATTGCTTCTATTTATCACCTTGTTACTGAAAAAACTATTAACAAAACATGAACTATATTATGTGATGATCTAATCGATAACATAAACCGCATGCATTAATACATCTATTTCACTTCTCAAGATCTCTTTTTGGCTTTGGAAACGATATAAATTCAATACCATCAACTAATCTTGCAGGGTATCGATTGTCCGAGTTACATAATCCCCATTGAAACCGTTTAACCATTTTTGATCTACGTTTTGAAAGAGGAAAAAATAAAAGAAACTCGTTGCAATAAAAGTGAACATAGACATAGCTTGTTTAGGAAAATGGCGGACAGTTCGTTGCTTACTAACGCGCCCGATTAATTGATCGCTGATTGGAAGATCAATTCTTAGATATAGAGAATACATGGCTGGTGCCGAGATGGAAAAAGTTTATTCGGTGAGGCTAAGAAAAAGAAAATAGGGCTCTCGGCACCAACCATGTATTCTATTTATCCTGTTTCATGCCGTTGACATATTTGATCAAAGGCAACTGATACATTGGCATAACAATATAATTATTCTTGTCGAGCCTCCTACATGTACACAAAATTCCATACGCCCGAATAATTACCGATTGGGTTACGTAAAAAATAGTTCCACTTTAAACTATTCATTAAAATACCTTCCTATTGAATATATGAGTAGAAATTTAAAACGAATCGAGAATGGGATATTTTTTTTTGGTAAAAATAAAAAAAAATGCAGTAGCAAAACAACTACTAATTTTTATTTACCTTTATGTCAACTGTAATCGTTTGCTCTACACAATAAATTAACAACGAAAATGAACGACGAACACACATTCCGAAATACGTTTATGTTCATTCAATGCTGTAAAAATATAAACAAATACTGTTAAAACCACCATGTCGAAAGTGTTGTTCCTAAAATCCTGAGAGAAACTTGATTGCATGTATTGTCAGAGAAATGAAGTCACATTAGAGTAAATACTTCATAAATTTCGTTATCAAGTAGATGAAAATGATAAATACGGAAATCTGGTTTGGTAATATATTTCAAAGACGGAAAAAGGATGATATATAATAAAACGATAACATTCATGATGCGTCCCAAAAAAATTAAAAGGTAAAATATTAGAACATGCGTAGGAATACACTACTTCCTGTTGACCGTAGATAGGAAAATTTATTCGACCCTGCATTATTTGGTCAATGTTTGCAACAGAGAAAGGATAAAAGGATTTGATTGACAGGTTGCGATATGTTAATTCAACGGGAAAGAAACATGAACTAGTTTCCCTACACTGCGCTTATTACTGTTGTTATAGTTTGGAAATGCTCCTTTGTTGAAAGTTTACCTTTATTTTTTTAATCGCGATTGTGTTCATAACTGTGCTATGATTTCTTATGGGTGATCTTATATTAATTGGTATTTTAGCCAAGATTTGTTTGAGATACATCTGATCAACACAATAGACTTGTACAAAATAAGGCCTCTTCATTGTTTTATCAGATTCTGGTCATTGGAATCTACATTATGAGTGCAGCAGAGTCAGGTGTACAGATATTGTTTGTTTTATTGTACCAGTTAGTACAAATGCAAATACAGAAAATTGCGGTAACAATTCGAACATACTTTAGCATTCATATTTTTACCGCTATTTTTAAGATTATGGAAAACTAAGGGAGGTACATGTCTAACAAAGAATATAATTTGCATTTAAACAATGATTCGAGTTTCTCTAATAATGCTATGAAAGATAATAGTAAGTAAAATGGCATTTGTTTATTTTATGAAAGTTTCATGACTGTAAATTAAAAGAAACAGAAGTTAATTGTTTTCTTTAATGGCGGTCCAGTGTGATGATACACAAGTTTGTTTCATTATTTGACCCGTGTATGATAATGCGTTTCATTATCATTAAATCCAAATTAAACTATCATTTTAAGTGCGCCTCGAATTTTAATATGCCTCAACTATAAACCATTTATGAAAGTAAAAGTGAAATAAGTATTCTGAATGACCTTGAAACAGTTATTTTCATTGACGAGCTACTTTTTCTGTTCATTTGGTCTAAGATTGTAAAGTAACAACTTAGACTGTATGAAATGTTAATGGTACACAATGGCGGCTTTAAATGGCTTCTGTCTAAAACGGAAGTATTATTATACCCCGCCATAGGCGGAGGAATATTGTTTTGTGGTTGTCCGTCCATCCGTCGGTCCGTCCATCTTACGTCCGTCTTTCCGTTCGTTTTTCCGTCTGTCTTTTCGTCCGTCCATCCGGCACTTTTGTGTCCGGAGCCATATCTTGGGATGTGCTTTGTTGGATATTATTGAACTTGGTATGAGTATAATTTTGGATAAGAGGATGATGCACGCCAAATGACATTGTACACTATA
Organism: Dreissena polymorpha; assembly: GCF_020536995.1. Taxonomy (NCBI): domain Eukaryota; kingdom Metazoa; phylum Mollusca; class Bivalvia; order Myida; family Dreissenidae; genus Dreissena; species Dreissena polymorpha. The sequence goes on from NC_068363.1 coordinate 90,085,616, forward strand.
TGTTAATAACAGAGTTCTGGCAATTTGTATCTTGGAAAAATGATTGTTTGTGTGTCCGGAGACATATCTTGAAAGTGCTTTGGCGGATTTCATTGAAACTTGTTATGAGTGTCCAAAAGCATATTTGCGAGATATATCAATTCAACAAATGTGCTTGTTTACTCTATAGTTGCTCTCTCTACGTATGTTTTTGTTTTAAATGAAGTAAGATCGGTCAGTGCAACTGAATATAGCACCGTTTCGAATTAATGTTTAGGAATAAGAAGTTTCATTTGCGGTATTGAGAACGTGAGATATCTTACATTAACACTGTTTCCGTTGAACCAACAACAAATCTATAAAATAAATTGGTGTCCTCAATCTGAATAAGTTTATACGTTTGTGAAAAATAAAGACACAACAAATTAAACATAATTCCAACAAGCAGGAGGTAAACTTTATGATAGTGAGGCTATTCTTGCCAGTTTCAAAACACCGCTTTTAGCAATTTAATAAGTTTAAGACAGTGGTTGCTGTTGAAGAAAGGAAGTCGGATATAGTAAAAATGATTGCAAATCTATAACCTGTTCAAGATTGACCTCCATGAGTTACAGAAGAAATAGAACATTGGCACCGGTAATGGGTAGGTTTTCACTATCACTGTGTTCTTCGTATAGCCCTTTCTTGTGTCGACGAATCGTTTAAAAAAGATCATTATCCCCTGGCTTTTTAAGCGTGGGGATTTTGTATTTATCTATATCTGTCAGTCCGTCCGATTTACCGCTATCGCCTCCAACACTATAATTAGCACTAAAAGCTTAAAACTTACACAAATGGTAGCTTTTATCGTATGTGCGACGATGACGGCGATATAATTTCGATCTGACCCCTGGGTCAAAAGTTAAGGGTAAATGAATGGGTAAAACAACCTAATTTTACTAACAGCTTGCGACGCACATGATAATTACTTTTGACTAAGGGATCAGATCAGATTCGCACATATGCTCATAATTACCATGTGTATAAGATTCAAGGTTCCATTGCTAAAAGTGTAGGAGGAGATAGTGGACAACGACACCCACCCAAAACGTTCAAATGTGTAGAAAAAACTCTCAGTTTACTTACACATTGCAACGCAAATGGTAATAACTTTTGACCCGGGGATAATATCAAAATTCCAAATAGTGCACCGCCACACATATGCTTATAGCTACCATGTGTGTAAAATTCAAGGTTCGAGTGCTTAAAGTGTAGGAGAAGATAGCGGAAAACCACACTCATCCAAAATTTTGTTTTAACATCACTTATTCTTCATAAATTTACCGATTCACTTCAAATTAATACTGAACATCTCTTATGACAACACGGTCTATCTAGACCACCCATGTTAAATTACCCACTCAAGGACCAAATATGAAGGTAAAGACAGCTTGGTTCTCGTACTCTTTCAAATTAGTATAGAGGTCCACGGGTACCACGGGTACTACTTCCCCGTACCTCTATTTTTTGTGCACCCATTTTTTTCGTACCCAATATTTATTTATTTTGTATCCAAAATGTTAAGTACCCAATTTTTAAACTTACCTATTTTTTGTTCCCACATATTTTCGTTCGGAATTCTTTTTCGTTTCCATTTTTTTGTACCCAAATTTGCTCATGACTTAAGTTTTTTAGTTCCTTATTTTTGTTCGTACCAAATTTAGTTTCGTTCTCCATTTTTTTCGTACCCATTTTTTTCGTATCAAATCAATATTTTTGTACCCGCATATTTAATACTTATTTGTTTTTCGTTCCTATTTGTTTTTGTACCTAAATTTTTTGTTCGTACCCAAACATTTTCATAACAATTTTTTCTTACCCAATTTATTTTGTGTACTTATTTTTTTGTACCCACATTTGTTCGTACCTAACTTGAATTCGTACCCATTTGTTTCGTACCCAAATGTTTTTTCGTAACCAAATTATGTCCTACCCAATTTTGTGTCTAACCCATTTTTTCGTTCGGCCTCTGATGCGCCACTTCTAAATTGACATTAGTATTTGTTCTTTTTATGTTATTGTGTATGGATTTCTTCCTGATTCAGTACATGTTTGCTTGTGTTTATAAAAATAAACAAAACCAGCTATTTAACAAGTATATGTGCATGGTTTTGATAAATTAAACATATCTGATGTATATTTATTTAACGAAACATTGAGAGAAATCCTATAACTCATTGATAAGTGTTTTTATTAACATACAATCGTGTTTTTCTGTATGTAATTGTTTCATTAGCATGTTAGTTGACAAAAATAAAATGGTAAATGATTGAAATATTCAAACACACGTTTTATTTTGGAAAGTGTGTTTTTTAATGCAAGCGCACACACACATCCATACGTATATAAAATGTATCGAAAATTTAAGGAAGGTAATGTAACATATCACACAAAATGTCGTTATTTCTTGCTTTTTAACTCATGCAATAATCGTGAAGTAAAGCTTTGCAGTAATCTTAAAGTAAAGCAGGTATCTGAAAGTAAAGCCGTGTGGTAATCTTGAAGTTATTTCATGCAGCTATCTTGAATTGAAGCCGTACAGTTATCGTGAAGTAAAGCCGTGTAGTAATATTGAAGTAATTCCTTGCAGTAATCTTGAAGTAAAGTCGTGCAGTAATCTTGAAGTAACGACATGCAGTAATCTTAAAGTAAAGCCGTGCAGTTATCTTGAAGTAAAGCTGTGCATTAAAATTGAAGTAACGCCATGCAGTAATCTTGAAGTAAAGCCGTGTAGTAATCTTGAAGTAAAGCCGTACAGAAATCTTGAAGTAACACCATGCAGTAATCTTGAAGTAAAGCCATGCAGTAATCTCGAAGTAAAACCATGCAGAAATGTCTTAAATATCAAACAAGCCCGATTGCATAAGCATTGACACACCTCAACAGGACGTTCATCCGACTACAACATAAAGATACTTTGATATCAGTACGGAGGTATTTAAATCTATCTTTATTTTTCAGTAAGGATATTGATTTTAATAATTTTATAATACAACACTACACACCGTCTTTCCAAATGTGGATAAGAAATGCATTTTTATGTATGCGGTAGTTAGAGAGCAAACAATATCAAAACTAAGACATACCTCTACTGTTTGTAGTGTGTGAGACTATTTTTCTTTTGAGTCTTATCAAGTATACCCCTATAGGTTTTGCTAGGTCACTCGCAACCTTTGCAAAGAAGTTGACCATTACTTGAGCGTGCTGTGTAGTACTCATGTTCGCAAAAACGATCAACCCTAAATCAGTGTGCTCCCATTACACGGTCGTAACGTTGTAATAATACTCAAGTCTCGCGTTACTTCCATAGTAGTACATTTGATCAGCCCTATATACCATCATGGATTACGTTTGGCTTGTTATTCTGAAAGCTAACCAATTACTGTGCAAAGTGAAGTCATATGGCATTAAACACATTTTATCAGCAAGATTTACTCGCAGTTCACCAGGGCACGACACAAAAGTTTCTAGAAGCAGTATCCGAAGTAGTTCGTGCCACCTACGCCTCTTTTTGACCAGGCCGAAAGGGAACAGGAGAAGTAGTGCTAGCTCCACTCTTTGCTTTAACATGCGGTTTAAGCAGTTTGTTTCTCCTCTTTAATGTCCATTGTAACAGTTTAGGACAATGACTTTAGAGCCTACATTGTCGTTCCCGCAAGGCTTGCCCCAGCTGCTACAACCCGTGAGGCGGCGGAAGCGATCTCGGCAGTGCCGACGGCACCTAGACCCGCGAGGGGACCCATCGGTGCTTGAATTTGCGTCATTTCGTCTCCCAGTAACAGACAGATGGTAGCAACGGTCAGTTGAGAAGCCATTCCTTATGGTTCAGTCAGATTCTTTAACGAAAAAGTAAATGAATGAAATAATAAATAGAAATAATGCAGTTATTGAACTTCAGATGAATTTTAATTATACTGAGCCTATTAGAACATACATGCTTCATGTACATGCTTCATACAAAATATTGATTAGTGATTTTGGATTTCTCAGTTGTATACAGTTAATCAGTTAATGTTCAAGAAAGTATATATAAATCGAAGTACTGAAGGCAATTCATTATCTTACAAATTAACCGAATACTTTAAATGTTGGATAAAAAAAGAACACTGAGTAGTTGTCAGTGATGATTAGCCTTAGCCTTATAACATTGTTTTTTGTAGCTCGAGAAATATATCATATTTTGGATTGTATTCAAGTGTTTACAAATGGTTATTACTTATAATTAGTTAATCAATTTATAAACTCAATTCGCATAAAGCGGCTGAAAAAAGGATTATAAACACGTCTTGTATTTGCGAATATTTCTACAACGCTTTCACCTACGCCAATGAAATTGTTTATTTAAATGGTGCATTGAAATACATGTTTTAAATAGTGTTCATATTTTATTTGCTTCGGCACATATGTTTGGAGGCTTTTTTATCAATGACAAATTTATTAAACATGTAAAACATCATTCAAATGTAATTTCGTCCGTGTGTATGTTGTTCATTGATAAACATTGAATTTAATTGGATAGAGGGGCTTTAAACCGCGAGGTTAAGTACTAAATACATACCACCCATAAAACACCATCATCCTGTAATATTCCATATAATATAATTATAAATTTATAAATTTGTTTTCACTTATAAACAATGTTTTAAAGATTCAAATATGGTGTTAAACTTACATAAAATTGCGAATTTCTTTAAAAATAAAAAAAATATACCCATGGAAATGTTTAAAAAGCAATGTAAACAAAAATAGTTTCATACCTGTAAATTGTAAATCGCTTGTATGATTTAATTCGCTAGTTAATGCCTTGTGTATTACACTTTTTCTGTGGTCACATCGGCCAATGGAAAAATACGTTTAAAATGTCAACAACAATTAGAATTTCGTGAATCAGTCACATGCGTTTAACTTAAAACTGTCAAAATATTTCAGCTTAACGCCTGTTTTCAAGATGTAAACAAGTGAGGCGAATTTTAACATAAAGCTATATTTTGATCGACTGATTGTATCGTACCTTCAACGTTTATTTAACATAAACAACCAAGGTTCATTGAATACGTAGGTGAATTTACATATGGCTGTATTCGCTCGGTACTAAATATTCATAAAATTATTTTACGTGTAAAAACAATTTTAACTAGCTGGGATAATGCTTTTTAATGTTATCTGAAGCGGAGCCCAAGTGTTAAGTAACTGTAATGGCTTCTTGCGCCGCAATAAAATTGATTGACATCTTAAAAGTCGTTTTCAAACGCAATATCCAATTATTTTACAAGTTATCATGTTATAAGATATGTCGCATGCTAATTTGAATTGATTTACTGTGATCAGATACTGCGACCAAAAAAAAGTATTTAATCATTGCTAAGTGGTAATTTAATGATCGTCTGTGGACCATCTCATAATATATCTCATTGCTCATAATATCTGAGTTGTGGGAAATAGGTAATTTGTACACCGTGCCATTCAATATGTAGAGACCACTGGGAAATATATTTAGTAAACTATACAGTATGTGTGCTCATTAAACGTTGGCAACCTATGTCGTTTTCGTAAGTAAATCACCGTAACAGTAAGTTTTAGTTCAATTTAAATGCAAGAGTTAATTGTTATAGGTCTGAATCCGGGACCTTCAGTAGCTAATCAAGCGCGCAACCACTATCAATTAGGCTTTTAAAGTTATTTATAATGAATTGTAAACGGAATTTTATTATTAGACGCATTTTGAAATAGCATATATCAAACAAGAAGGATAGCTACTGCGTTAAGATTTCCAATGACAAGCTTACACACGCGTAATAAGTGTACCAATTAAGAATGCTTTTTGTCCAATGCCAACATAAATTTCAACATGTGCTTAACCAAGAGCCTTTCATAACAAAACCGTTTATTAAATTTAAATAGCATGCAATATGTTCTGCACCCCAAACTATATAATTTCACAAAACGTTAGAATTATGTACAATTTCTGTCAATGTCTTTGCATTGCATTTTACGAACGTATTGTGATATAATTGTTGTCGGCTTTATATCAACACTCGAACGTCAATACTACAATAAATGAGCTTGAGCCATAGGTCCTGTTGAGATCATGAATGTGTAAATTATTAAGAATTGTTAAATAACAGAGCATACTTATAATGCAGAGTGAGACAGTTTGGCAATCGGAATCCAACACCAGGTCTTTGCGTTATGATCGTCTGTCTCGTGAAAAACCCATCAATGTAGCTTATGCTTCAAGAGTATTACGTTATTTAATAAAAATCAGAATACATTTGTCATTTATTTATCAGCTTTAGAACACTCTCTATTAATTAACCAATTTGATGACACATCAATCTACATACGCAGTATAAAGTTGATATATCAGCATGCTTACCTTTTTTAAAAGCAATCCTTTTATTTGAGTATTTGAAGATACATTGAAATACTGAATAATAGTGCATGAAGTATCGTTTCCAAAAAGTATATTTCTGGCTAAATTTGCATAATTGAAGTGTAACAATAAACATTAAAATATAACAGACGAACAGTTTTAATACTACTGAAGTTATTTAATGTAGGCGGTTGAGTTGAACAGTACGAAAGCAAGCCATGTCTTCAAACTAGGAAGGCCACTCGTTAAGTAATACGTTATGAAGATCATATGCTTAAAATTAACATGGTTGTTAAGATGTGTTTAATATTAAATATGACATTTACAGTTTACGATGTTATCACTATTTTTATGATATTAAACCTCCCCTCCAAGCTATAAAAAACATTGAGCTCCATATACCGACACCAATTAATATACCGCATGGTGAAGTGGTTTGCGAAATAAAAATTATACAACCATCATCCAAGATCTTTGTGGATTATTTTTTAAGTGTGTGTATATACAGAGTGTTTTTTAAAATAAATAATCGGTAAATTTGTAAAATTTATTTCACACTAGCAATGTGCTGCTTTAAATGTACCGACGGTTAAGTTCGTACTCGATCCAGGTTTAGTTGAATTTCTTTACGCTTAATTTATTAGCCAACGTGACAGTACAGTCCAAGATATACCGTGCAAATAATTGATGTATTAAACTCAGAAACTACTGAAACAGAACACAACCAGTTAATGTGATTGCGATTCACGCACGTTATCTTAAGATGATTAATTAAATCGTACGATTCAGTGGCATTCATAAAAAAGTGAACTCGATTTATTCCGATGCAAACACTTTTAAAAAAGTATATTTAGAAGAAATGATATAAATGTTATTTAAAAATATTTAAAAAAAAGTTTGGACATAGCAAAACCAGTTTCATGGTGTATCTTAGGCGCTATTGTTGAACGTTTTAATGACGACGACAAATCGAATATTCATTAGTGGACGTTTGCACCAGTTGAATGTGCATGGAATCGATATAAATGATATATTCAGCCGCACGTTAAGTTTAATTTAATTCAATATTGTAACGGCGTCGATGCAAAATGAAAAAATTGTTATATTCTCAAACTTTGGCAATATTTTCTTGAAGAATTTGATGCAAAAAAAATCAACTTGAAGTCAACCCATGGGAAGTATTTTATTATGCTTTCATATGCCATTAGTTTTCAGGAAACGGTTATGGTTTGCACTTAATTTTAGTAGCAATGTAACGGATATCACTGTCACTTGTCACTGGTCGATTTTGTTACAAACATAAACAAAGTGCTCCACGCCTAATTATCACAATAAATTCTTAGAATTCAGATTTAATATTTTTGCATAATGGATTTGTACGACTTACCCGTTTGAGGCATCCTGCTAACATAATTACATTCCACGAACAGATCTATCTGACCTGGACTTTTTTTGTATATTTAGTAAAATAAGTTTTTTACCAAAAAATCGAATTTCGTGGAACGAAGAAATAGGAAAGTCAAGGAAATATGTTTTTAACGATTTGATAATAACAATTTTGATTGGTATTTTTGTTTTGGTGTTTTGGGGTAATGATTTATCGCGACCCACATTTTTTAGACATCCTTCTCACATAATAAGTTTCCACGAACAAAGAAATTAACTTTATTCGATCCGAATATATATTTTAGGAACAATGAAGCGAAACTGCTTACATAACTTAAATCAGCTTTCGCAGAATGAATACACAGGATTGTCAAAGTTACATTTATCAAATAATATCAAGAAATGCGTGATTCTACAATATGATCTTTATAATTTTGGAAATCGGCTACATAATAATTCGCCATGTACAAGACTGACACCACCGACTTACTGTTCCATGGGCGAAAGCCTAACGAGTAGGCCACTGAGAAATAAACAGTTTTGTTATCTTCGACGTTTGTACAAGCATACATTATTTTCATTAAATAAACATCGATTTTGAGTGTGGACTTTGTAGGAAATAAGACATGCAGGCGTTAGAGTCCGTTGTTAAATAGGCATCGGTCAGAAAGGGCAAGACCGCTTCATTGTTCGATATATACATTCAATGAAAATCGAATATGATTTGACAAAAAATTGCATGATTGAAATATCAACTATAATGATTCTATTTAAAAATGGTCAACTAAGATCCTGGACTAGTGTGTCATTAAGATGCCGCCTTCGCGCAAATATTTACTGTTCACACAATTTACGGCAATGTCTTCTTATCGACGTAAATACACATATATGTGCACATAACATGTTTTAACTGTAAATTTAATGATAAGTTATACTTTTTATGGCAAAAATAATTAGTCTTTAAATCGTATAACCTTTGAGGCCATTAAATCGCACGAGCAACTTCTATGTGATCAAATTAGCCTATCGTGGACTTAACCTTGCTAGCGTTTGCTTAATAAGTAGTTGAACAAAAATAATTTTGTTTTGTGATCAACAAGTATCATGTACGAATAGGTACACTTTTTATGTTGATATTTTTTTATATTAGATAATTTACTGCCAGCTCTGACACCGACGAATTTTACAATTTGCAAATGCAATGATAGCACGCTATCAGTACCCATATACATAAATGTAACATACACATACATTTCGATAGAGTAAAAACACACTTATAATATACTAAACATTCCAATAGGCAATTAATTGTGTAGACTATAGATTTTTCCTGTTAACCATGCGTATATTTGGTGGACATATGCGTTTGGTGTAGACATATTTGAAATTTTACTTTAATATGAACCTTATATTGATTATGACTTTTTAACTTAACCTGACCACCATGAACGTTTAATACTTAAAGCTGATGATCAGCGCTGACCTTGTTCTGCAATAACGCTGTTTTGTTCAATTTTCAATAAAAGCAACATAAACACCATAAACAAACCGTTATTAAATAAAAGAAACAATTAATATAATTGCAATGCTCTATGAAAGTCGAAGAATCTTTGCGTCACTTTCTGTTCATCAACCGTGTGCAATTAAGATTGTTTCTCTCCTGATAAACGCATCGGTATGAACGGCAGTATGTTCAGTATAAGTCTTCGTTCGAGTCACTATGTCATGGTTTGTCATGCTTTGCTGCTTATAGGATATAAACAGGTGAAACTCCATCGGATGCAGCCCCAATAAATGCCCTAGATTTGTGAAATCAACGATATCAAAAACCGTTATAATGATTATAACCGAAACTAATAATTATATACAACGAAAAGTCACTGAGTCGTTTTTGATGTAAACATGGTGATCTTAACGCCGAATTCTAATCATATATTGTCGTAAAATTGTTAACAATATTTAATTTAGTTTATCGTTCAAAATAATAAAAATTATGTGAATGAAACTATACTCATTCTTCGTTCTACGAAACGCGTTTGTTTCTTATAAAAAACAATTTTGCTTAATCAAGAATTTAAATACTTCGATGATCGAGAAACGTTTATTCGTCTTTTCGACGGATGTAATTGTGAATGCAGAGTGCTTCTTAAAATGTTAAAGCAAAGTAAAACATAAATATGAATATCAGTAAATCTCAATACCAAAATTCGATGTAATGACAAAGTTTCGAAAATGCGATTTCTGTTTGATATTTTGTTGCATGGTGAGCATTTACCATGGCGACTACGAAAATTAGGTAGAAACATACATGTTTACGATACGCTTAATAAAACATCAAGAATTTCGCTTTCTTGACAATATATACATCACTTGAAATACACACGTTTATAAAATGAGTAATGTTTCTGTGTATTTTGGTGAACTTGTATGGACCTATTTGCATTTCGCATACAATTCTTTCTAAAATAGTGTGTGTTTGCTTATTTATTTTAAGCAATAAGATACATTGAGGTGTGTCCACCAAAGAGACGAGGGGGTGCAGGCCGCCGTTGAAGCTGATCCAGTGACCGTGCATTTGTTTGCAAGCAACACTGTCTCAACAGGCTTCATATGTTTGCTATGTTGTTTGAATTGCATTTATTTCATGCTGTACAGACATAGTATTACTATAAACAGGATCTATGGCTCAATCTTGTATATTTTATATTTGATTCGCAAAGAGTAAGTTTCATATGACAACAAAAATACATTTATAGAAATGTTCGTAAAATAAAGAGCATGAAAATAAATTGAAAGCAAATGATTTGATTTATTGACGTGTTTAATTAGATGGTTTGTTGCTTATAAATACATTTAGCAAACTTGCTCTGTGAAATAATTGTCTTATACGATGGTCAATATGAAAAGTTCTTGGTTTCGCTTTTTAATGTGGGTATTTATACCTCTTGACCATACAAATGTACTATGGTGTTCATCATGTACACTGAAATCATATGAATGCTAACAATGTTTAATATACTTTTCAACAAGAGTATTTACAGTATTTCAAGCAATATAGACCCAAAACTGTAAAACCCACGAACAAGTAAAATTGTGTTTATGTTAATTGTTAACTGTTATAATCAAACTTAATGCCAAAGGTGAAAGACATAACGTAATGAACTTTTAAATATTCACCAGGCGCATGACCTCTTCTGTAAAATGCATGTTAACACTGCATGCAATGCCCCATCCACCATCTTACAACAAGTTGTAACACTGACCGTTGATCTATTGATTACAACAATTTCAAATTGCAGAGATATACGTGTTCCACTTACTGTTTTGATTTATAAGAGACAAAACCTTTGAACATTTCATATGTTAAAGTCAGCATATCGTAATGGCAGTGTTTTTTATTTTTATCGATATCTATGTACTAACATAATCGGTTGCTTATCTGGTTTGCAAATTTGTAAATACTTTAACATTAGTTAATAGTTAAATATTGTGTTTAACCATTTTACTATTCTATTTTCTATTTCCTTTCCCTCGATAATCCACTAATTTCAATAGAAAAGACATCTGTGCCATTATACTTACCTGGGTTTAAATGGGTTTT
>NC_068363.1:90097093-90102093 GCF_020536995.1 Dreissena polymorpha
TTTTCTTGAAGGTTTGCTTATTTGTGATAAAGTATAAGATAAGTCTAACTTGTGATTAATAATTGGTTATTTTTGCTTGTTAAATTCGTGTTTTCTTCACTATGAACTTTATTTGCAAAGTTGGGGTTCCCATGGGATTTTTGTAATATCCCATGGGATTTTTTCATTAACCCATGGGAATTTTGGTTTCTCCCATGGGATTTTTTCTCGCAGCTTTTTTTATGGGAGAAAAAAATCCCATGGGATTTCAAAAACATAAAACACGTTCGTTTTTTGCTTATTATCGATTTTAAGCATTGTTAAAGCATTTTGTGCTTATTTTCGTTCAATTTACTTTGATAAGAAAAAAATCCATTTTTTTATGGGAAAAAAAATCCCATGGATTTTTTTCTGATTTTTAGAGATTTATTCATGTAACCTTCAGAAACACTACCTTTTAACAAATGATGAGCATTTCTCGCGATTTCAACGCGTTTATATCGTGTTTTAAAATAATAAAAAAAATCCCATGGGATTTTTTTTGTCCCATGGGATTTTTTTCCCCATGGATTTTTTTCCAATGGGATTTTTTTTAAGGTATAAGTTTCTAAAAGCTATATATTAATAATTATAATAATATAATAATAATAATAATAATAATAATAATAATAATATAAATAATAATAATAAAATCGTGTGCTCAATATGATGAATTTGTACTTTTTAAGCGACTAACATTTTTATTCGAGCCGATCGTCGAGTCCGAATGGTGAGTATAAGAGCAATTTACCAGTACAAATAAATCTCACTTGTGAAGAGAACGCTACCGTACTATAAAATAATCTTGATAATAAGTCATATCATTTCTCGACAGAAAATGAAAACAGTATCCATATTGATGTCAGCAATGTCCCCTGCTATGATAAATTTGACAAAATGAAAAACCTTGACAATAATTCCGTGTCGAATACGCATTAGATTATAGCAATCAAATTCATATAAGATTGATAAGATAATTTGCGAAAATGGGTCTTATGTCAAATACGGCAAGCGTAGCTCCATTCCATAATGTCCGGTATTAAGTCACGTCAAGTTTCGTGGTCGAATTATAGCATAATAATCATTTTCACATTACGCGAATCATATGAGTTTCCCTACATATATTGTGTTAAAATTTATGTTACACTAATGTGCGATGATGAAAAGGGGATTTCGGTAATTCTACATTCGCCCGCCTAGTACCGAAATCCCCATATTTACGCCTTAAAGGTCCATAGGTCATCGGTATGAATGGTTTTTGACTTCACACTGCATGTTAAGGTGCAAAAATGATATTAATTTAATTATTAAGCACTCTTGACAGCATTAAGTGCCTCTCAGTGGGGATTTCGGTAATTCTACACTAGAACTTAAACGCGCGCCGGTACCGAAATCCTGCTGTACAAACCTTCAAGTGTCAACAAAATTATTATAGTGTTTTTTTTTCATTAGCAACCAGTGACATGTATTATCTCCCATTCGGTTACTTCTTTTGGAAAATAATTAGCGGGATTTCGGTACTGCTACATTCGTACGCCCAGAGCCGAAATCACCCATGTTTACGCCAATCCCCCATATTACGCCTTAAAGGGTCTATATGTCATTATGTTTGGGTTTTGGCTTTGCATTAATGTTGATTTGTACACTCATATTAGTGTTAATCATTTAAAAACACTCTTATCAGAATATTTTTTTCCATTATTAAATCATTTAAAACATTGGTTTACACAAAAGTATATGTAAATATACATGTCTAACATAGTAATATAGTCTTCAGAAAGTATTTTCAAACAAATCTGATGAACAATGATATCGTACTACCTTATTTACAATATGCTATACACTTTTTGCAATTTAGTTATCAATGTTTAATCAAAGCATAAATCAGGATAATATGTTGCCTCTTAGCGGGTTTCGGTAATTCTTAACAAGCACATAAACCCGCGCCGGTACCGAAATCCCCGCTGTACAAACCTTCAAGTGTAAAAAAATACTGATTTAGGTTTAATAAAGGGAACAATAGTATTTTTGGCCACCAAAAAGCACTTCCCCGCGTCAACAAACGATTGAAATTATGTCAGAAACCCAGCTTTTCATCATGTATATATTGCAATAACACCCATCGGCCGCCGAGAGCGGAATACTGCGCTTGGCCGCTAAACAATGTGGATTGCATCAAATTAAATGTCAATTTTCGATTTTATTACAAAATAAACACTGCCTTTTTATAAATATGTCAAGCACGTACACTTAACAAAAAAATCGATATATCTTTATGTAATGTAGAAAAGTAAAGCGCTTATATATAACAATGTTTTATAATGTCTCTCTGTTGAGAAAAAAAACTAAACAAAACCATGTAGAACATATATGTTTTTCATAATTAAAAAAAAATTTTAATGATGCACGTGATGTTTTATAATTGATATAAGTTCACGTGTCATGAACGAGTTAAGGGAGAGATGCGAATAAGTTACACATATTAAAAATGATACTATAACTGTCAGCTTGATTTATAATGTGTTCCATCGCGCCAATATATTCATTGTTCCATGAAATTGTGTATAAAAGCAAACGATTGAAATTATGTCAGAAATCCTGCTTTTCACAATGAAATGATCTTTAACACTTTATTTATTCCAATCAGGTAATTAATAATAATAGGGGAAGTCTATACTGTGTATTAGAAACTTGTTGTGGTGATCCCTATCTTATCCGCTCAATACACATCCACCTGGCTACTGTACAGAAAAAATTAGATTTACTTCCAAAATAACTGATTTCATTAATTGCTAACTTGTTGTCTACATTTTAAATTAACAACGATAATGGATCAACATCACCGTTGCACAATTATTAAGTTCACAGTAATCTGTACTTTAAATAGATAGCCTAATTAAAGACGGTGCTAATAAAGAACAAAGCGTGAATGTGGATATTAAGAAATAGATCCTTTTTTGCATGACACTGGCAGTATATCATTTATCTATATAAATAAGCCACAATTAAGACATGGATAAAATTAAAATAAGACACATTTGCATCTTTCATTTCTTGAAAAAAAAAATAAGCACGCAGTCACATATAAATAAGATACATTGAAGACACAGAAAAAAATAAATAAGACACATTTGCATCTTTCACTAAATTTTCTTAAAAAAACATGTGAAACTGAAGAAAAACATTTATTACTGACACATTATTCTAAAAGTCGACTGACAACTTAAGTTCAAAGAGGGATTTACAATTAAATAAGATCCATTTTCGCATGATGCTGGTTGTAGAGCAAGCAATACATTTCTTACTGACACATTATCTAACAGTCGACAGGCAACATAAATTCAAAGAGGGAACCACAATTAAATAAGATCAATTTTCGCATGATACTGGTTGTATAGCAAGTAGTCACATATTAATTACAGCTTGCATTAGTTGCAATAATTTTGTTAAGTGCGCGTGCTTCTGAACGTTGCGTTAAGCGAGAGTGTTGTCATTTTGTTAGTTTTATATTTTGGTATTATGTATGATTATTGCTTGTTTTGAATTTGAAATAAACGCTTTCTGGCAAATAAGCATCGTCTTAATTTAATACAAATAATGAACATTTAACATACAAAATGTCCAATAACATACCGGCAATAACATTATATATATGTTAATTTCTGTGCATGTTTATACCGAAATTATAGCCGACATCGGCAGTTAGGGAAATTTAGTGACACCACTTTAACACATCAAACATGCATGATAGTTCTTTTTTCATATGATATTCCCCTGGTTGCTTACCGGTGTATTGGTGAGTTGATAACCCCGCCGGGACTACAGTAGGGTGCTAATACACACGTGTATCGTGTTCAATACAATCGTCTTAATTTTAATACAAATAATGAACATTTGACATACAAAATGTCCAATAACATATCGGCATTAACATTATATATATATGTTAATTTCTTTGCATGTTTATACCGAAATTATAGCCGACATCGGCAGTTAGGGAAATTTTGTGACACACTTTAACAATCAAACATGCATGATAGTTCTTTTTTCATATGATATTCCCCTGGTTGCTTACCGGTGTATTGGTGCAGTTGATAACCCCGCCGGGACTACAGTAGGGTGCTAATACACACGTGTATCGTGTTCAATACCCGATCCATGCTACAACGTGTAAGAACGGAATTTCGGTAATTCTACCTTTTAAGCTTGCGTACCTCTAATGGGCACATATCCAAATATAATTTAATTAATTATTTTCCTAATCAGCATCATTTCACTAAACTACATGCAAATTTGTAGGTAGCTTTCCATGCTTAAAAAAAAATAAACCGATTTTTTCAAAACCACCCCTCACGCTCGGCTTTTGTCCAGTTTTATTTTCACCCCTGGGGTATATAAAAGTTCCATAATTCATTCAAATTTCCAAATATGGGCATGGCAGTTGGTGTGTACAGATTGCAGTAAAGGTGTTTTAAAGTTTAAACAAGATGAAACAAGTATTCTTTTAACAGACATTTATTTTTTACAAATTTTAATCTATGGAATAGCGCCATGAAATGTAACTGATTTCAGCCAAGTAAAAATTGGGTCGGTTAAAAACAAAGTGTCATAAAATTCAAAATAGTATCATTTTAGTTATATTTTAAATTAAGTTTTTTATAGAAACACTATATACAGCAAATATACCAAAAAATAGACAGATTTACCGTTTACTTTTTGAAATAAAAATAAAAATGCAACATGCATCATTTGTATTTTCAGCAGTAAATTAATCAATTTAGCCATAACGTTGTTTTAATTTTAAAATTGAAGGATGTGCATACAATTTTCAACATATTTAACAATAAACATAGCTTATGTGCTATATTAAATCAAATTACGTTAGAAAAGATATAAAACGCGTCGCAAAAAGTATGCGATGTCGGCAGGAATCGAACCTGCGCGGGAAAATCCCAAAAGATTTCAATTTCATCGCCTTACCC